>NC_045155.1:17339949-17434949 GCF_900700415.2 Clupea harengus | reverse complement strand
GAAGAGAGCAAGAGAGGAGAGAGGGAGAGGATGGACAAGAATAGGAGAGGAGTGGAAAAGAAAGGAGGTGAGGAGGTGAGGAGGAGAGGAGAAGAAGTGAGGAAGAGGAGCAGAGAGGAGGAGAGAGTTGGAGGAGGCACGCTGAAACTCGAGGAGGTAATCGCTGAATTATTCACACCAGGTCTTCTCCCACTTCTCCCATTCTTAACAAACCCTCCAGAAATACCTGAGTGTATTTAGCACTCGGGGTAGGGGTGGGGTGGGATGGGGTAGGTGGCCGGGGTAATTATGCTTGATGCTGGGGGAGACATGGGAACCCACTGCTGGAATGTGTCACAGGCCCTACAGCCACGAGCGAAGGGGCGGAATAATTGGGAGAGTATGCCAGATTCTAATGCCACACTGACAAACAAGGTGAGAGACACACACACGCACGCGCACACGCGCACACGCACACACGCACACACGCACACACGCACACACGCACACCATGCAAATGCAGTGGCACCCTAGTCAAAAGCAGCCTTCCCTGGTAGCTGTGAGGACGTGCAGAGAGGCGGTGGCATTCTGTAGCCTTCCTCTCCTCCGCCTTCACTTCACTCACTCACTCACTCTCTCTCTCACTGTTTCACTTTCAACCCATTCTTCCTCCTTTCCACCTCTGAGCTGCAAATCACCTTCACTCGCTCATCCTTTCTCTCTCTCTCTCTCTCTCTCTCTCTCTCATCACCTTCCATTCTTTCTCTCTCTCTCTCTCTCTCTCTCTCTCTCTCTTCTCTCTCCTCTCTCTCTCTCTCTCTCTCTCCTCTCTCTCTCTTTTCATCCACTTCCATTGCTCTCTCTCTCTCTCTCTCCTCTCTCTCTCCTCTTCTCTCTCTCTCTCTCCTCTCTCTCTCTCTCTCTCTCTCATCACCTGTCTCCATTCTTCTCTCTCTCTCTCTCCTCTTGCTCTCTCTTCTCTCTCTGCTCTTCTCTCTCTCTTCTCTCTCTCTCTCTCTCTCTCTCTCTCCTTCTCTCTTCTCTCTTCTCTTCTCTCCTCTCTCTCATCACCTTCCATTCTTTTCTCCTCTCTCTCTCTCTCTCTTCTCTCTCTCTCTCTCTCTCTCTCCTCTCTCTTCTCTCTTCTCTCTCTCTCTCTCTCTCTCTCTCTCTCTCTCTCTCTCTCTCTCTCTCTGCTGGATATGGCAGAGAACCAGCAAAGACAGCGTCTCAGTTTCCAGCGCACACACACACACCTCCCCCAGACAAAAACACAGAGACTTCACACAAACACAAAAAACACACAACACAAACACAACACACACAGACATATTATACACACAATCCCCCCCCAAACACACACACACAGTACATAAAGCCACATTGTCATTGTCAGTGACTTTCCTTAGCTTCGCTCTCTCAAACAAAACCAGCAGTTAGTGAAAATGCAAAGTCGGCGCCAAGCCACAATCTGGCACCTGGCCTGCTAGTTAGCACAGCAGACCACTGGGGCTAATAAAGCACTCTCTCTGTGTGTGTGTGTGTGTGTGTGTGAGTGTATGTGTGTGTGCATGGGTTCATGTGTGTGTCAGACTGTTCACATAGGGTAATATGTGTGTGTGTGTGTGTGTGTGTGTGTGTGTGTGTGTGTGTGTGTGTGTGTGTGTGCATGGGTTCATGTGTGTGTCAGACTGTTCACATAGGGTAATGTGTGTGTGTGTGTGTGTGTGTATGTGTGTGTGTGTGTGTGTATGTGTGTGTGCGTGCGTGCGTTTGCATGGGTTCATGTGTGTGTCAGACTGTTCACAGAGGGTAATATGTGTGTGTGTGTGTGTGTGTGTGTGCGCGTTTGCATGGGTTCATGTGTGCGTCAGACTGTTCACATAGGGTAATACGTGTGTGTGTGTGGCTCCGTTTTACCCTCTCCTCTTAAAAAGGAAATGACCAACAAACAGAGATATAACTGACTCGAGTCCTCAATAAATCACACTGGTATGACATCACCAGACATCTCTCTCTAGAACAGGAGACATCAGCCCTATAGCCAAGACAAGAGTCTCAATGGAACTACAACCCATAGCACTGTGGTTGCTAATGCCAGACTCTTTCATTAAACAGGAGTAGATGGACCATGTACACTAGATAAACCCATATAAAATGCTGTACACATAGGCCTATATGTAAACAGAAGAGGAGAGCCAAGGCCCTGAATCCAACCAGAAATAGAAGCCTCCAGGGTGGGACTGGTAGAAAGAGTGTTTGTTACTGGATATTTGAATAATTACCAAAAATAAGTTTCATTTCTGAGTGAGTTATTACTTTCCAGGAGAGTGTTTACCCTCCACGGGTAAAGTGTGTGAGAGAGAGAGCGAGTGTGTGTGCATGAGTGAGTGTGTGAGTGTGTGAGAGAGAGAGTGTGTGCATGCGTGAGTGAGAGAGAAGGACAGAGGAAAGTAGGCACACACAATAGTGATATGGCCCTGGAGAATACCACACTTAGGTGTGAGGCACCAGCTGAAGCCTAGCACTGCTCATAAACAAACCATCTGCAGCCCCAAGACCAGGCCCAGATGATCAGGAGCTCCTTCATTAAAGGAGACGCTCACTCCACACAACAGTGAGCTCCTCGCTCCTTCATTAAAGGAGACACTCACTCCACACAACAGTGAGCTCCTCCATCACTGGAGAAAACATTCCAGACAGAAGCAACAGGTTCTGTCACTTTCAAGAATACAATAGTGTTTATGGCAGAGACTGATAAAGAATCGGATTATTCTATTCATAAACTCATGAGCACGATTTCTATTAATGATGTGTTCTGTCCTTGTTTTCATCCCAACTCTTCAGAGAGCACCTCCCTTCCTAACTGGCACCTTGACTAGTGCTTAACTTGCACTTCAGCAGTTACATTCCTGCACTTCTTTTTCTTTCAATGTTGTTTTCTATTTCTTATGTAAAGTAGTGTTTATTGTTACACCAGGTTTTTATTGCTCTTAGCTTGACAGCGCTCTCCCTTGTACGTCGCTTTGGACAAAAGCGTCTGCTAAATGACTAAATGTAAAATGTAAATGTTCATCGTGCATTTATTGGACCATGATTCTCAAAGTCCATTGACACGTTGCAGTAAAATGCAAACTGTATATCCACATTAAACGGACGGGGAAGAAAAGCAAAACCCAGCGAAGTACAAGAGCATACGGTGAGGTAGCCTAGCCCACATTATTACTAGATCCGGCAAGCCTAATGTATAGATTGTATAGATCCATTATTACCTCCACCAAGGAGCTGATGGTTGTGGTTCGGTTTGTTTGTTTGTTTGTTTGTCTGTCCGTTTGTCAGCACGATTTCGGAAAAACTATTGGCCTGGTTTTCATCAAACTTGGTAATACATGCTCAGCGAACCCTCCCATAAAACCACCACCACTGTGTTATTTTCTCCACTCTCATTGTCTTCCCCCAATCTGAAGCGACACCCAGCAGGAGGGCGCTGTCCGGTGACACGGCCGAGGCAGTAAAGAGATGCTCCAGTATGACTTCCTGTTGTTTCGAGCTTCAGTGGGAAGTCAAAGAGGTGATGGGCAACAGTCCAATGGCGCTGCCTCCTTCCGTTTGCGTGCGCGGAGAGAATGCATCTCGTGCGAATGCAAGACGCCATTCTGGATCTGCTACAAATGGCCGAAATCAAACGTAAACAGGAAACGCATCCCACAATGCCATCCTGAAAAAAATAAAAATAAAAACCAGAGCCTGGCGCCTGCCAACAGACATTTACACCCCCGAACTGTAATTAAGACAGTCCACAGCACAAATCAAGTGAGAACACAAGACACAAATACATGGGCTGTGTTCTTTATGCTCGTAATAAAAGACACCCAATCACATGCTCACAGTAACCATGCGGAAAAATATGTGCATAATCTAGTGGCTGTCTCTTGTTGTGAGTTGACCTTTCTTGGCTCTTACACTCCTAATGGAATATCAGAACAAGGTTGGTCATTTAGGAGGAACCCCAAAGGCCAGTTCCCCTGAGAAAGGTTCTTGACACATCACAGGAAACAGGCCACCAATCAACGCTTTCCGCCCAACACCCATTGTCACAGAATCAATAGTGGTCAGATTCAAGACACGCGAGTGAGGGTATGTGTATGTGCATGTGTGTGTGTGTGTGCATGTGTGTGTGTGTGCATGTGGTGTGTGTGTGTGTGCATGTGCGTGTGTGTGTGCATGTGCGTGTGCGTATCAATCCATTAGCTGATGCTGCCTTGAGGCTCAATGATGAACACATATTTTATGTCTCTGTTAAAGGTAGAGCCAAATATAGGAATTGATAAAATCCAACATGAGGGTTCACTGCACTTAATGATTGCACTTCATTTTTCTAACCCCGGATACAGTCTGTCTCGGTCGCTAACACTTCAGATCCACCTGCAGCCGAATGCTAGGCTAACGAGTTTGTGAAGAACTCATATTTATGGTTTAAATGACGTGTAGGAGGCATTGTTGGGCAAGTTACTTAATAAAAGTAATCAGGTAAAGTTACTGATTACGTTCTCTAAGTTGTAATCAGATTACTTTACTGATTGCTTGCTCTATAAAGTAATCGGATTACTGATTACTTTCAGTTACTTTTCCAAAAACAAAAAAAAAGATCATCCCTTACCTGAATCAAGTGCTGATCTAGGATCAGTTTTGCCATCTTTGAATAGACACAAGACAATCTGATCCTATACCAGCACTCTAGGCACATCTTGACCCGATGACATAAACAGGAAGGGTTAAAAAGCAGACTGTACATAGCAATCTATTTTACCATAATGTCCCAACCACTGCACCCAAGCAAAATTAATAGAAATGTGAATATAACAAGCAATTTTGTTAATGCACCAGTACACTATAGGAATTAGTGACATATCAAACAGAGTCAATTATCTATATTGTCATTTAATTTTCAAATATGAAATTACAAAAAATGTAAAATACACACAAATTACAAAACAGCTAAATCGTGGCTGACAATCGTGGCTGGGTCAAGCACGGCCCATGGTGGAGGAGTGTGACTGCTCTCCCAAAGAGAAAAGGCAGAGACTGATGGAAAGCCTTAGGCCCAGGCGCTTGACATAATAATAATAATTAACATTTTAATCAATTAACTTTTTAAACCTTGAATGCTATTTATTATATAATTAACTTATTTATTCTAACTTATATTTATATTTTAATGAATACAATTTAACAAGGTTACACAAACAATAACTTAAGTGCCAGCTCTGGCTTCGTGGTGCAGTTGCAACCTAATCTTAATGTTTAGCTTGTTCGGAGGAGTTGGGGCAGTCGGTCCTTCATTTGAGGCCGAGGCATGACCATCTCTCGCTACAAGTTTCACCTGTTCGTGTTGGCAAAACAGATGTGTGTAGAGGTTGCTTGTTTGAGTCAAGTGCAGTTGAGAGTCGCTTGTCTCCAGGGCACAGCTTACATTTAACTGTAATATTTTTTTCTTTCACGGATACAAAAAGAAAATAATGGGAGTATTTCCATCTTCCGAAACATCCGTGGTCACTCTTATCGCCTGCCATCATGTTTATTAGCCTTCTACTTGCGTGACCCCACATTCACCGCAGTTCCCACCAACAGTTTACAAAGTAACACCATGGAAACTGAGGTGAATATGGGGTCACGGCCGCGCGTGAGCATATCAATCGAATGAAAGGGAGCAGATAGGCACGTAAAAAGTAACTGAAGTAACTGCTTTTTTATTCGGTCAGTAACTGTAATCAGATTACCGAAAACTCAAAGGTAATCCTTTACATTACTGAGTTACTGGATAAAGTAATCTGATTACAGTAATTGGTTACTTTGTAATCAGTTACTCCCAACACTGGTAGGAGGAGGTGACCAGGGGCTAGGACCCAGGGGACACCACCAGGTTTCTGCCTGGTCTATTTGGCAAAGCTGGGAAGGAGAGTTAACACACAGCTGTGATGAGAGGTGTTGTGTGTGTGTGTGTGTGTGTGTGTGAGAGATCGGCAGACATGTGCGGAGCATGTGTGAACACGCGGAGTGCGCGCTGTAAAACTTTCTGCAGGACGGAGAAAACAGCCAATATTGAGTCTAATCAGAGAGAGAGAGAGAGAAGAGAGAGAGAGGAGAGAGAGAGAGGGAGGGGAGAAAGAGAGAGAGAGAGGGAGAGGGACAGGGAGAGGGAGGAGAGAGAGAGGTAAGGGGAGCATGGGAGGGAGATGGGAGAGAGGCAGAGAAGCATTGAGAGAGAAATACTGGAAATGTTTCAAGAGAGTGAGTGTGTGTGTGTGCGCGCGCATGTATGTGTGTGTGCAGGGGACAAAAAATCTTCCCATATCACAAAGACTCTTGACAGGTCTTTCTGACAAACAAGCACAGAGAGAGTGTGTGTGATGAGATAAAGACAGCGGGAGAAAGGAAAGACAAGAAAGAGAAAAGAGTGAGAGAGAAAAAGAGGGAAGAGAGAGTATTCTCTGGAGTGAGAGAGGGAAAGAGGGAAGAGAGAGTATTCTCTAGAGTGAGAGAGGGAAAGAGGGAAGAGAGTGTATTCTCTAAAGTGCTTCTCCAGTCCTCTCCTTCAACATGAAAGGCAGGTACTGCTCAACCTCTCACTACCCATCTGAGCAATATAGACATCAGTCTGCCAAACCAACCGTCTCCCATCGAGAGCTTCTCAAACACACACACACACACACTGTCTTCTACACACACACACACACACACACACACACACACACACTCTCTCTCTCTCTCTTCTACACACACACACACACACACACACACTGTACACAGATACAGGCACATGTAATGGCAGCCAGTGGGTACAGTGCTGTGCAATGAGTAAACCTCAGTAGCAACAGACACTAGCACCCATGGGTTTGTTTTAGCTACTAGCACACCCACCTCCCATGGCAAAGGTTGCGATCGAGGGGGCTGTGCTTGTCCACACAACGCAGGTCACACACACACACACACACACACACACACACACACACACACACACACACACACACACACACACACACACACACACACACACACACACACGGGAGCGGCAGGGCTGTGAAGCGTGGAGTCTTTATAGACTACCTGATTCCAGAGGGCTCAAGAGAACAGGGTCAGGCTGCAAGCAAAATGCCTGCTGAGTTAAATATGAAGTCAGATGGAGTGAGTGAGAGAGTGAAAGAGAACGGGAGCGAGCGAGACTGACAGACGGAGAGTGAGAGAGCGAGAACGAAAGAGAGTAAGAAAGAAAGAGAAAAAAGATAGAGGGAGGGAGTGAGAGCACTGTAATTTAGGGCGTTAGATAATGATTTTAAAATGAAAAGAAAAAAAATGGAAAATTATATCCCTCCACAGGAAAATTACACAGTTCCCAAACATTCTGCTGTGACTATTTATAATGTAATTACAGGATGGAGAGGAGAGGGGTAGCTGACGGTTTAGACCTCTCTGGGACTGGCAGCGGGTGACTGGGGGAGGGGGACAGGGATAGGCTGGGCTAGCGGGGGGATGGGGAGGGGTGGGCACAGGATGGGTGGCAGGAGGCTACTCAGACCCTATTACTGTAATAGGGTCAATCAATGCATCCCTTAAGCCACAGCCTGCCTCCTGCCTCCCTGCCATCCTGCCTGCCTGCCTGCCTGCCTGCCCGCTCCACACTGCTCTGATATGGCCAGCCCTGTCGCACAATTACAGAGAATATTTTTGTACCTATTTAGGCCTATACCTAACCCACCACTGCAGCCTTTTGCTCCAGTTACTGAAGCATTAGCCTAACTGGCCAATAGACATCTGTAGTCCAGAAGATCAGCAATTCATGCAGTCCATTCTCCCGATGACTTTACCTTTTACAACGCAAGCTAGAGTGTCTTATGTAAAATAGCACAAAGGGGTCAGACTACGGCATGTTAGGCTGCACTTTAGACTGCAGATGAACTTGGTTGGTGTGCACACAGTGCATCGTCAGGCCCACCCTCCAATGTGTCATGGCAGAGGACTAGGTACTAGTACTGTACTAGGTCCACTGCCTATTCACTGCAGTGCCCCAGGCTTCAGTACTTGGGTTCTCTTCTCAAGGTACACAACCTTCCAATCATCCACTCCCGTGTTCCCTTCCCTGTGATTGCTCTGCTGAGGACACTGAGCTCTAGCAGTCCTTCCTGCCAAACAGCTCACAGTCTCTGGGCTTTACTATGGCATATTAGAGTTGGAACAGAGACATACAGCCTTAAGCTTGGCATCTCAAAGACCAAGGTTTTTAGTAATGCCAGCCCTCAATACAATGTACCTGTGGACAGCTCAGCTCCAGACTGCCTGTAGAGACATCTGTCCAATGGCCTTTCACCAACTACAATGGCATTCTTGGCGAGTCTGGCAGTCTGTCCAGTCAAACCTCTTTGGACAAGTCAGAAGGGCACCCCTCATCTTTAAACTAGCCAAAAAGCCCCACGTCACACCACTCTTCACTGCCCTCCCCCGTCGCTGTGCAGCAAGAGGCAGACACTAGACTCTAGACTTCTCACAGTACTATCATATCAGGCTTCAAAACACACCTGTAGACTAGACTTCTCAAAGTACTATCCTATCAGGCTTCTCAAAGTACTATCCTATCAGGCTTCTCCCAGTACTATCCTATCAGGCTTCTCACAGTACTATCCTATCAGGCTTCTCACAGTACTATCCTATCAGGCTTCTCACAGTACTATCCCATCAGACTTGTCACAGTACTATCCTATCAGGCCTCAAAACACACCTGTAAACTCCTCCGAGATCCCTTACCAGCCTGACATCCTCTCAGTCTCCCCTAACTCTAGCTGTCTCCCCCTCCTGCCTCTGCATACACCAGCTGCACCTTATGCAGCCTCAACAACTCATCAGAGATATCTGGCACTCAAGTCTGACATCGCAACCCCTTTCTTTCAATTTTTTTTACCTTAATTGGCTGTTTGTTGTATTGTACTCCAAGTCAGTTGTAAGTCTATCTGCATCAAAGGTAAGGTATCTGCCTAAAGTAGGCCTAAATGTCAATGTCAAGTAGGGCTGAACGATTAATTGCATTTGCGATTTAATCGCGATATGATAAAACGCGATTTTATAACCGCAACGTTCGCGATTTAAAAACGTGGTCTAAAAAAAAAAAAAAAAAAAATTTTTTTTCTTTTTTTTTTTCTTAAGATGGTCAATTTTGCACACAGTGTTTAAAAAGTGCATGCCTTGTGTTTATTCTTACAATGACTTTGTTTAAATAACTTAAGTGCACAGTGGCAAAGCCACCGATTTGTTGTTCTTGATTCTGTAATGAGCAGTTAAATAAAAATGTCAAATGTGGGAAATAATATTTTACACTGGTCATATTTAAATCATTCATTACGATTTGTTGGGAAAAAATGAGGATAAAATAAAAAAAAAAAATCGCATATTAAATCGCAATCGCAATATTAGGGGAAATAATCGCAATTAGATTATTTTCCCAAATCGTTCAGCCCTAATGTCAAGGGCTAAAACACTGCCCATCTGAACCTGGCTTGGAGAGAATATCCTCCAGAAAGCAGTGGACCAGTAAGGACATGTGTACAACATCACACTGAATAATTTCCCAGTTAACCACCAGAGAGAGTTGAGCTCTCCAAGGGGTAAGCAGTGAACTATGCTGGGAGGTATGGTGCAAATGTGGGTTAAGCTAAACTCACGTAGCCATGTATTTAGCCAATGCTACTGGGAGCAAACATAAACATGGGCTGAATCATTTATGAGCCTCAAAAGCATAGGCAAGTTTTAATATGGGCCACTGATACATCATCTTCAAATCATGCCATTCTTCCTCAGAAACTTTAAAAGCTAGTGGGGAAAAAACATCTTAATTGCGCAGTTAATGAGTCACACTAAGACAGACATAGCCTAATTAATAAGTATTTATCTAAAAAACTGGTGAGGCAGTTCATATATTCCACATATTGTATGAAATGCTTCACACGTGCAAACTGGAATGGCACTCAGTAGAGCGCATACCTCCGCCAAGGCCCAACAGACCCCTTTAATGCCGTATCTCGCAAAGTTGCCGAAAGCGAAACTAATGGCGTACCTCGCAGCATTAGCGAAAGAGTCGGATCCGCTCCCAAATTGTATGGGTTCTTCCTTGGCCCATGCTAGACCTTTTTTCATGAAAATCAGGCCAGTAGATTTAGTGTAATCCTGCTGACAAACAGACAAACCAACTAACAAATGGACAGGGGTGAAAGCATAACCTTTAGCAAAGGTAAAAATGTCCAAATCTCACTCAGCAGCATTCAAATACTGAGCTCAGGTGGTTTCTAAAATATGACCCACTATATAAGGCATTACACATCTAAAACGGGCCTTCCCCTTATCAAGAAACCTGTGTTTAAATAGCCCACAACAAAAAAAACTAAGTTTCTGCCACTGCCTCTAACAGGCCTGGGACTTCTGAATCTGAATTCTCTGTCAACAAAAGCCCAATCGGAGAGAGAAAAGCTGAGAGAAATGCTGCGTTTGGACCGTTCTAAGACACGCAGCTGTGTGTGGCCCTTGTGTGCCAACTCCGTCTCTGGGTTGAGTCTCCTTCAGAGGGACTCTGCATCTGCTTCAAATCTGCACCACTGGGGTGGTATGGACCGCAGAATATCTATCTCTCTCTCCATCTCTCTCTTTCTCTCATCACCAATTCAAAGCAACAGTGTGTGAATGACACCTGACATATGCACTGAGTCAAGGAGCCCAGTCAGGTGTTGTCCCTCTCTGGATGATGTTTTTTAACGACGACCATCATTCTCTGGATGTGTCGGAGAGTCAATAAGGATAGAGGAGAGCTGCTCACACTCTAACGTAGACTAAGAGAGACAAAGATAATGGGAGAGAGAGAGAGAACAAGGATGAACGAGAGAGAGAGAGAGAGGGAGAGCGACAGGAAGAGAGAGAGAGAGAGAAAGATGGATGGATTTGGGAGGTGACAGGAATATGGGTGCATCTGTGTCAGAGCGGCTTACACTCCTGCATGCACCACTGACCACCATCAGGCCATAGAGCCCCACTACAGACAACAGGAGAACACAAGCCCAGAGAGAGAGAGAGAGAGACTGTGATAGAGGGAAAGTATGAGCGAGAGAAGAAAAGGATATGAAAGAGCCAGGTAAATTAACTTAGACTGAGAAAAAGAGGGAGGACGGTGAGATTTTGGTAAACATCTAGGTATAATTTCATATGTAATACGAGGGGTTTGCTTGAAAACATTAATACCCCTCACAATGTAATTTACTCTTAATGTAAGGGTGTTTTCCACTAAATGATCACTGTGACCTGATTAACAATGCTACTATTACCAAATGTTCTCTGTACGTGGTGTCAAAGTGGCCTAGCGATTCAACAGATTGATTTTGAGGGTCAATAGGCACCTATAGGTCTGGCTCGAGCCTCTTACTAAGAAAGAGGCCAGATAGGGTGGACAGACATCTCCCTCCAGTCTCTAGTATGTGACCTTCAGTGGAGGAACATCATATCTCGTTGTACTGGTTGTTTACACTACTAATATGGTTAGCTTCTGAATCTGTAGCTACTGTGTGCAACTGTTGGGTGAGTGATTAACGCCTCTTCAGTGGTATAATTGACGGGCTTCTCAAACATTCGGTGCAGAGACACCACAGAAACATTGTAAGGCCGTCTTGAGACGATGGGGAGAGAAGACATCTTGGAAGACACCAACATCTATTCGGGTTGGCTTGAGAAGACTCTGAGATCCATATTAGTACGTTTACGTTCACAGTTATTCTATATGCCGCTCTGTTTTATATTAATCAATAAATGTCTTCAAAATTCTACTCCAGTGTCAGTGTCAGAGTAGTAGAAACAGTTATCATTATTTTTAGTTATAGTTTAGCTCAGCACAACACAACGCCATTAAAAACACCAAAATCTAACAACGAGAAACCGAAACAAAAACACAACAAACCGCCAGCGGAGCTGAAAAGTGAAGTGAAACACAAGCCAGAACTGTGCGGTTGTCACAGCTGCAGGTAATACTGTTAAGTGGTGATCTTACACAATGCTGCCGTACGGGAAAATGGACTTTTCCTCTTGTGAAACATTCGTTGCTTAAAACACTCCGTTAAAGCTAGCACTTCTCTTGACATTAGTGTTACGAATGTCATTACGGTTTCCCTTACAAGTGTTCTGCCTACAGTTGGGATTCGTTATGACTGCTAGGGGCGGGGGTCTAGAGGTGTGGTTGCTATTGGTACTGTTACTCAGCTTACAGGGCTAATTTGAGTAGAAATCCACTTTGACTGGAAAGGCCTGGATATTCAGGGACATATGGGGGACGTATGCAGATCACTAATGCTGTGCAAAGTACTCTGGAGGGGGAAGGAGAGAGGTGGAAGGGATTGAAAGAGAGTGAGAGAAAGGGGAAAAAAGAGAAAGAAAGAAAGACAGAATGAATGAATGAAGAAAAAAGAAAGACAGAAAGAAAGAACAGAGAGACAGATAGAGGGAAACAGCAAAGGGAGAGACAGCATGCACTCTTGTATCCTCCCTTCCCCCTCTCTCCTCCTGCTCACCACTCCTTTTTCCCTGGTGACAGTCAGAAAGCAGAATCACCTTCTTCTGAGATGCATGAAGCCCACTAGTCTGTTGTTGTTGTTTTTTCAAAGCAAGTCAAAGGCAAAACTGCAGAGTAGAGGAAAAGAGGGAGAGATAAAAAAAAAACAGAATAAAGAAATGCATATTTTAAGATTTGGCTGTCCAGAGAAGAGCAGAGACCATCAAAACACATAAACACACACACACAGACACAGACACACACACACACACACACACACACAGCAAACAAACATCAAGGTATACATACACATTCAAACTACATCAGAGGTATGAGGTATTCAAATCAGGCCCTCACACAAAACACACACAGACACACAGACACACACACAAAACCCTACAGAGGCATCTAAAGCACACAGATCTGAGAACGCATGCACGCTTGAACACACACACATACACACAAACACACACCGACCGCCCGCGCACACACACACACACAAACTCCTGGTGGAGCATCCAAATCACATTTACTCCCTGCCCATCATCCATCATTCCCACACACAAAAGGCTCACACATCGGCGACAGCAAACTGCATGGCAACACGCGCACACACACACACAGAAATAGGCACGTAGGCTGGCACGCCTATACAACAGGAGCACAACAAAGAAAACTGGTTAACAAACAAACATACACACAAACAATGTGTATATACAGTACGTGTGTGTGTGACCTTTTTTTTTTTTTTTTTTTTTTTTTAAACATCACACGTTGTTTGCCCTCACCTCTCTCTCTCTCCCCCCCCCCCCTCTCTTTCTCCTCTCATCCCAACCACATATTAACAATCTATGAACAAAGACCAGACTACCAGAAGACACAAACAGTGAAGAAATAGAATTGGAGAGAGAGAAGTCACAACCTTAACCATTTCGAAAAAACAAAAGGACGGCAGGGTCAGAGGGAAACAGAGAAAGACACACACACACACAGACAGACACACACACACACAGACACAGAGGGAAGGAGAGGGGGAGAGGGAGAGAGGGGGTCGGGTGTCCTCAGAAACCTCTGTGTGCCGTATCAATCTGTGTGTGGCCATCAGTGCTCTGCAGTGGGGCTCCAGCCCTTATCTAATAGGCCAGCTGATTGGATTGGAGAGGAGAAATGTTTGACCAGAGACGATGTGAAATCCATACATTATGCGGACATATGGTGCCCACTGAGAGTCACCACGTGGCTGGGAGGCAGGAGGAGGAAGGGAGCGAGGGAGGGAGAGAGAGAGAGGGAGAGAGGGATGGAAAGGGAGAGGACAGGGAAAGGGGAAGGAGTGGGAGAGGTGAGAGAAACAGTGTGAGTGAGAGGGCAAGGAAGGAGGGAAAGGTGGATGGAGAACAAAAGAGAGAGGGGGGAGATAGATGAAGAGAAATAAAAAAAGGAGAGAGTGAGAAAGATTGGTGGGATTAGAGCTCCTGCTCTCCCTCCTTTGCCCTCTCCTCTCTCCCTCATTTCTCCTTCCCTCATAGACCTTGTTTCAGCATTTCTCTGTCCTTCAACCTTTCCATCTCTCTCTCTCTCTCTCTCTCTCTCTCTCTCTCTCTCTCTCTCCCCCTCCCTCCCTCGCTCCTTCTCTCTGCTCATTCTCCTTGGCTCTCACCTCCCATCATCACTTGTTTGCACGCTCTGCCCCCCCCCCCCCCCCCCCCTTCCTGTCCTGTGTACATGTGCATTATGGCTCCTCTCATTGCTCTGTGCCGTTTCCTACAGGGGTGCAGGGGCACCACACAGCAACCCCACCCCCACTCAACACAGATACACCTCTAAGGCTACCTTTCTCCCTCCCTCCCTCCCTCTCTCCCTACCTTCCTTTGCTCACGCTCAGATCTCTCCATCCTCCTCTCCACCCCCCACCCCAAGTCCCTCACTCTCCTGCTCCCTCTCCTCTTCCTCCCTTTCCACCTCTCTCCTGCTCCCTCTCCACCTCTCTCCTGCTCCCTCTCCTCTTCCTCCCTCTCCACCTCTCTCCTGTTCCCTCTCCTCTTCCTCCCTCTCCACCTCTTTCCTGCTCCCTCTCCTCTTCCTCCCTCTCCACCTCTTTCCTGCTCCCTCTCCTCTTCCTCCCTCTCCCTCCTGTTCCCTCTCCTCTTCCTCCCTCTCCACATCTCTCCTGCTCAGTCATATCCAACAAGGAACAATATGGACCATTTAAAACAATCTTCCACTCATGTGGGTTAATTCCTCCCACAACAGAAAGGGATTAGATCAATCGCATTAATATACACAAAACACATATGTGCATGCGTGTGCGTGTGTGTGCACACGCAGACACACACACACAAACACACACATTCGTACAACACAGAGCCATCATCTGCGACGGATAGTTGACGGCGACCAGAGCATCATGGGCATCGGTGTGTTGCTAATGGAGTCGTCTGGTTTCGGAGTGGCGTAATATTATGCAAATGGGAGCCTTTCATGTGCGACTCAGGAGCCTCTCCATCCCCTAGCGCTGGAGGAGGAGAAGCCAACGCCTCCAAAACAATTACCACAACCTGAGACATATACGCCAGCAGACAATTAAGTGCCTCTCCGCATCCTGGGTCTGCAATCAAAGCCAGGCAGAGAGAGGGAGAGAGAGTGGGAGGGAGGGAGGGGAGCAGAGACAGGGACCGATAAAGGGGGAGAGGAGAGAGGAGAGGACGGCCCTCCTAGTTAACTTGGGGAGCTCTTGTTAGAGAGCCAGATTCCAGGCCCCCCGAACCGTTTGATCAGTAATGAAAGGCAACATTAGAGGAACAAAAAAAGGAAGAATAAAAATATTCCACCCCCTCCCTCCCCACTCTGCCCGCTCTTTCGGAGGAGGCCCGACCTCTAAATGCTATTACACATTTATTTCTGCTCCTGTTTTTAAATAAGGAGCAAGGAGAATAATTACGGTGCCTGGTTTTAAAGGAGGGAAGGAGAAAAAAGAACATTCTTCTCGTCAGCCTCCACCTCCCCCCCCCCCTTCTCTCTCTCCCTCTCTCGGTTTCTCCCTCTCCCGTTCCCCCTCCCCACCCCCTCTCCTGCTGTCTCTTCTTTCTCTCCCCCTCCCCCTTCTGTTCCTTCTCTCCCTCGCTAGCTCTCCTGATCTCCCTCTCGTCTGTCTGCATGCTGTGTCACACGCATTCAGCAGAGGAAAAGAGAGCGTGCGCAAGAACGAGAGGACGACAGACAGAAGGAGAGAGAGCATGTGAGAGACAGATAACAGGAGAGAGAGAGAGAGAGAGAGAGAGAGACGGTGTGTTTAAGGGGAAGAGACACAGAGAGGGAGAGGAAGGGAGCGAGCACGGGAGCGAGCGCGCGCGTGAGAGAGAGTGAGCGTGTGTGAGTGAGAAAAGCGATGGGCGTTTCTACTCCGCTCCTCCTTCCTCGCACGGGGTCAAAAGTTTACCGTGGTTTTAATTTCACCTTTCCTCAGCCAATCAGAGCACAGCATGGGCTGCTGCCGAACTTTAACCCACTCCAACTGTGGAAAGATCTACGTGTCCTCTACTCCAGCTTTGCCTTCTTTTAAATACTCCTTCTCTTTTCATTACCTTTCTCTTTTCCACCCCCTCAATCCCTCGCTTTCTCTCTTTCTTTCTTCCTCATCTCTATTACAGGCTCCAAGTGGTTGCTATTGTTTCAGTACCTGAATTTTAAAGTGACTTTAAAAAAAAGACAGCGAGAGAGCGAGAATTTTTTTCTCTCCAAAAGGCTTGTTTTCAGGTCTTCTATGCAGAGTAATTGGCTAATTTGCAGGAGGGAGGTCTTTGCAACTGAACAGCTATTCCCAAGAGTGGAGCACCACGATGCAAACGCACCCCGCGAACATGTTTGCTCTATGAAATATGCACACTGCTAATGACATCCAGTAAACATACACATGCACACACACACACACACACATTATCTGTGCACTACTGCCTTTGCAGACAGGCAAGAGACAGAGAGCTATCAGTACGGTGAGCATTGGATAAGGGTGGGGGGTTGTAAATGATTAATCATCGATTAGAATGGAGCCAGCAGCACAGAACTTCTGCCCAGCCTGGGCATGTCAACAGCATTCAGCCTTGTGTGGATGGGAAAGGTGTGAGTGAGTGGATGAGGACAGAGAGAGAGAGAGAGAGAGAGAGAGAGAGAGAGAGAGAGACAAAGAAGGAGGGAGGGTTTGGTGTGTTTCCTCTCCTCCTCATCTAAAGATTTGGATATTTAATTACAGCACACTTTGGTCCCCTAGGGATTGGCATAGGCTTTCAGTCATTTGTGTACATGTTCTTTTCTCTCCCCCCCCCCCCCCCCGTGCACACACACTCACAGACACACACAAGCTCCCGTGGATATCTACTGATCTACTGGGGGTGTGGTGCTTTCTGTTTCTGTGGCAGAGAGATGGCAATATGCAGGAAACTCCAGTCTTTCTCCACTCTTCCCACACAACCCATTTATCCTCTTTCTCTCTCTCTCACACACACACACACTCACACACTCTCTCTCTCTCTCTAGTTTTGACCTTCCTCTCACCTGTTGACAGTGGTCTCCAGTCTTTTGGTCCCCGTCCTCTCTTTCCTCTGAAGTCATACTCCTATTTGAGTGATTCCGAATTCCTAACCTCCTCTTCCTGAACTCCAAGCCAAGCTCAATGACCAGCGGTTTTTATTTTTTTATAAACAATGGACCGGCCTCCTGTGCAATGGGTGTCCTCAACAACAAAACAGGCCCCATTCTCAGAGCATGAAAACAGCCTTTGCCATTGACGGCCAAGTTAATGGTTAACCCGGAGCATCCAAACAAGCCCAGTTCCCACGTCAGAGAGTGTGTGGGACATCACGAGGACAGAGGACGCTTGGACTGAGCACATCAGACAAGGTCTACACAGTCAATGACTTAGATTACACAAACAACAAATCACCATCAGCCATCACTTGTAATCAGGTACTCCCGAACAAGAATGCAGGACAAAATACTTGGCTATGTATGGCTGATATTTTTCATATTAACATAACATCAAATTGACCTAAATATGAGAGTTTTAATTTACACTGGATGAAGGTCTGTGCCACTTGACCTAATTACAAAGAACACTGTTAGCTATCCTTTTGGATGAGGTTTCATGTTTTATTTTGGTTGGAAAGTGTGTGTACGTGTGTGTGTACGTGTGTGTGTGTGTCTGTGTGTGAGCAAAGGAAAGCCGGGTGCGGTGCAGCTTTTCCTTGACAGGGAGGTGGTGGTGGGGTCACCAAGAGGTGCCCGTCATTCAAAATGAGAGGTTGCCCCCCTCAAAATCCTGCCTCCTCTCTCAAGATAACCCAAAAGTTCCAGAATGCGATGAGATCATTTCCTGTCCAAAGGCCACCATTCCATTAAGGGTACTGCCATTTCCACGCAGGCGCCTGATTGGAGGAAACAACTTGACTGCTTTCGCGATGAGCTACTTCAGCGATGTCAGACCGAGTAGGGCTCATCGAGACAAATGCTTAAAACTAAAACAAGATCTCTGACAAAACATCAGCAGTTGATAAAAGTGACAGAGACAGAGATTATTAAAAGGAGTTATCATCCTGCAACTGCATCTGATTCCAAACTAAAAACATGTTTCAAACAAGCCTGTAACATACGAGGACACCCACATTTCACCTCTTCATGCAATTGCACACACACAATGACACAACATTACAACCCAGCAAAAGAATACTTTGAATCTGTGAGCTGCATACAGGGTCCTTCACAGACACCCAGCCCCCAATCATCAAAGCCTGGGGCACTTTAGCACCTCAGCTCAGAGAGGGGTGGGCAGTGTCCTGGTACTGGGGGGTGGGGTTCACTACTGACTTGGGTTTCAACAAGGGCTTGGGTTACAAAGTTAATTGCCTGGTGAAGAACAGTTCAATTTTAACAATGTCAACTGCATCACCCTTTACCCTTCTTGTCTTCTCACCCCCCCCCCCCCCTTCACCCCACCCCTTTTGCTCTACCTTCCCGCATTTATGAGCCTACAATCCCAAACGCAGTGCCTCCACCCCTCCTCTCCTGTCCTTCTCCACCCTCCTTTCCACTCTGCTCTGCCAGGGACCAGATTACGGCATGGAACACTGGTGGAAAATGAGCGCCATCGTGTCACTTACCCCTCCGGTCAGCTCGCTGGCTTTGTTCCGTCAGCGAGAATAAGGCTTAAACTATTTAATGCACTCGCTCGCTCACTCACAGGCCCCGCCGCTCGGAACAAAAGCTTACAGGCCGGAGCCTCAGCGGGACTCCCAAACAACAACACACTGTTTTTATTTTTGTTGTCATTTTTAGCCGTTGTTGTTGTCGTCGTTTTCGGACGTCGTTGTCAGGAGCATGTGATGAAGCATTTTATTTAAAAAAAGAAATGCTAATGAAAAACTGAGAAGAATGAGGAGCGCTAGCCAAACAACAAAGCTGCAAGAAGGCCTTTGATAGCAGCAACAGATGGCACACAAGTTTAAAGAACAAGTGCAGAGTAATTGAATTATCAACACAGACCCAAGTGCATGACCACGCTAATGATCAAGTGGAACACCAACCAGCTCCAGCTCAGGCACCACACGCACACCCATCTCGCCCTAAACCCCTCAGTATCACTGCAGAAAGGGGCGTCAGCCCATCTCGCCCTAAACCCACCAGTGACACTGCAGAAAGAGGCGTCTGCCCTCATTTAGTGACTCCTACCTTGAAAGGCCACACAGAGGATGTCTTGGTCATTAACTGCCCAAATGTCCTTTTATTCAGGACTGTGGGTAACAACCCAAACAGGAAGCCCAAATGTGTGTGTATGTCTGTGTCTCTGTGTCTCTCTCTGTGTGTGTGTGTGTGTGTATGGGTGGGGGGGGGGGGGGGGGGGGGGGGTTGAGTTTAATCACCTCACCAGTGGGGTTGGTTAGTTGGGGGGGCAAGGAAAGGGTCTTCCTGTCTGTCTAAAGACCAAAAACCAAAGTAGGAGGGGAGCACCCCTCAACCACCACAGCCCAATTTCCTCTGGCAATAAACTCCCCAGTGCAGACGACCTGCAAATGTTACTGTGACAACTGGGACATCAACCAAACACAAGAGGCAATGTCACCGCCTTTGAAAACGGCATTGGCTAAGTTGGAGAGCCCGAATGGCAGTGAATGGCAGGGGATGAGAGAGAATGGCAGTGAACATGGTTCCATTGTGCCGTATCTCACCCTCAGATGGCCACACCACAAAGCTGCTGCTCAACAAGACGCCAATGCTCCACGAAACAGAGAGTTGTGATCTTGCCTGACATGCAAGGTGTTGATCATACGTATACTTGTGTACACATGCACTTTCTAAAAAAAATAAACATTCTTGAGAAGAGTTTGCTACCAAGGGCCTTTTTCAGGCCATGCAAACTTTTGCCTGCATTCATCCATGGAATGGAACTAGGACAGGAACTAGCCCTTTTGTAGTGACTTAAAGTCTAAAGTTCCACAGCAGCCTGTTCTGCACTTTCTCCATGGTAAGTGCTTTCCCAAGGCCTGATCTCTACTGGATAAGGATCTACAAAAAAAGGTGTTTGTTCCAGTAGTCAAAGAGTGCCTAGTGCCTAATGCAAGCCAGCCTGAAATACTGGACTAGACTGCATGTTGGATTACACTGTGCCCTACTGATTGACCTCTCCCAGACTAGGCCAAAGAGCGTCCCTCTGTAAACCCAGCGCATAAGGCCCGCCGCTGAAGCTTGGGTAGAGCAAAACTTCAGACCACACCTGAAGCTAAGCTCCTTGTTTAATTATTGATGTAACTTTGGTCCTTAGACTTGCGTCCAACACTGCCAAACCCAAGTAAAGGGGGTTATTTATAGCGCTGGGTGAGTGTGAGAGCACTCGGGGTTAATCTCACCTCAGCCCTGGTGACGTATGACACTATGATGTGTCAGATGTGCAGAGAGAGGAACAAAAAATCTTTCTTCTTTTTCTTCAACAAGGCGCCCATCGTACTGGAGAGTGAGTGAGTGACTGAGTGAGTGTGGATCTGGTAGAGGTGGTCCAGCAAAATATACGCAAGTAGGGGAGGAGAAGGAGTTGTGAGGAGGTAAGGAAGCAGGTAAAGAAGAGGGCATCCCATAACATGCTGCAGTCCTCTGGCAGTGCTGATGGTGAGGAGCTCATAGCAGCTCAATGCAGTGCTGATGGTGAGGAGCTCAATGCAGTGCTGATGGTGAGGAGCTCAATGCAGTGCTGATGGTGAGGAGCTCAATGCAGTGCTGATGGTGAGGAGCTCAATGCAGTGCTGATGGTGAGGAGCTCGGAGCAGCTCAATGCAGTGCTGGACTGGGGACTGGCTGCACTGCAGCACCCTAATGTGCGACTCATAGAACGGTGATATCTGGGCCTACAGAAGTCTGCCTGAGAGCAAAGACCATGGCAAAGAGGACATTTAAAAAACTGCTTCATGTGTGTCTGTGTTTACGTGTGTGAGTGACTGTAAAATTAGACAACTGAAAAACACCCGTAAAAAGAAAATTCCTCTATAAAAATGCCAATGCAAATCTGCACAACATTAAATTACGTAAGAAGTTCTGGAGAATTGCTGTCATTGCATTACCTCACATGAATTCCATTATTATGGTCAACCTGGCTGTACTAATAACATGACTACACAATCTTCGGTAAGGACCTTAAAATTGATAGCTACCTGATGCAAGCTCAAATGCTTTATTTTCCATGCCAAGCCATCAACAGATCTGGCAAATCTGTGCAGCCTGTAATTCAGCCCAGGGTAACGGCAGACTAAGTGGCCAGGCACTAACTAGGTTGAGTTGAGCTGAGCTATGAGTCAAGAGTCCACGGCTTCAGGGTTTGAATCAATTACTCGATTTAATTACTAAGGTGAGCGAGTAATTTGAAAATAACTAGAGATTCAACTGGATTGGTCTTTCTTGGAAAGCCAGCATTACCTAGCAGTGCCACTGGCCACTGCCAATGACTGAACACTTTTACCCCAACCAGCACACCACCTAAAGTATACCACCAGAGAAACATCTGGGGGAAATTTAGGCCATAAGCATCCTATTAGTATCTTACACAGTTTGGGTGTATTTTTGCCTCAGGCGATGTTCCATAAGAGAAGAAAAATCTAAAATGAGATCTCCTCATTATCAATGAGATTAAATGTGAGATTTAGCCTTAAATCTCCTGCTTCTCATATTTCTATATGGACCAAATCTCACCTATGGTGTTGAAGGAGACATCTCAACAGAGATAGATCACCTCTCTGAGGACAACCTTGGTGTTTGGGGATGTGACACAACTGTTCACAATAAATTGCATTTAACTAGCCTATGACAAGAAGACTGTTCAAAGCTGTTGTGGAGAGGGGTAGTTAGGAGGTCTTTTTGTCAATTATGGTAGATTTTTACACTAAAGTGCCTCATCTCATTTTTTTTCTCATATGATTTCTCCTAAGGGATTTTAGGAGAAATATCTGTGACTAAATTGATACATAATTGAAACGATAATGAGATTGCATCTAGGTCTCCCGAGCTATCAAAGATCCATCTTTGAGAACTAAACCTTTCCTATGGGGTCGTCTAGACAAGAATGAAAGGATTCCTCTCTTTCCATGTGGTCTTCGCCTCATGTACCTGTATGCAGAGACTCGGAGTCTGAAGCATGCCCAGCAAGAGATCATGGTTCTCCATCTTAAAGATGTCATACCAGACACACCTCATGAATGACACTCCCCCAAACCTGAGAGCGTTACCCAGTGTTTTACCTCCTCCTCCTCATCCTTAGGGGAGGTCCCATAATCCCATAATGTTCAGAAGCCACAACGAGTTAGAACTTAGCTGTATGTACAGCTATCCTGAACCTCTCGTGGTGGTTTGTGCAGCCAAAGGCTATGACCCAACCACTGAATTTTCTAATGCTAATGTTGAGTGTGTAGGTTTGGCAAGAGGAAAGTGGTTTCCGTATGATAACAGGAAGCCAATTGTGAGGCCAGCTCATACAACGCTGCCCCCCAGAGTCACCCAGCGTGGGTCACGCACGGGTGGGCAACCAAAACCAACAGAGTCGCGCAGAGCAAAGCACTGCAACAGGGTCCACAGCCTGATCGGTAAAACTAGCCGACGACACCCGAGACCGACCACAGAGCACCGAGAGGAGGGGACTGGCTGCAAAAGGAGTAGTATGTGTGTGTGGGGGTGAGTTTGTGAGGTGAGTGGGGGGACATGTTTGGGTGGGTGGGTGGGGGGGCAAGGTGGTCACATAACAGCGAAGTTCAGACAGAGTTGAAGCCAATTGCTTGTCAGGCTGCATCTGTTAACATTTACCGCCAAACCAGTCCTTTTTTGGGGGGGGGCAGAATGGAGAAAGAGACAGAGAGGGAAAGAAAACCTGAGGGGAAAGAAGGGGTATACATGTGGCGGAGGGTGCTCTTAAACCCCCTAAATGAGGCTCTTTCTCTTTTACAATGGAAAAAGGCATGAAAACACACAACCCCCCCCCCTCCACACACACAACACACAACCCCTCCCCTCCACCGCCCCCCCCCCCACCCATACCCCCACCAGCACGACATCAGAGACCCTTTTCTCACAAACACAGAAAGCACACACACTGAACTCATTCAGGTGCAACTTCTTAAACTCCCTCTCACACACAGACGAGAAACTGACAGGAAACCGTGACGTCCCAGGGAGCTGCACAGGAGGCGGTGACGCCATTAACAAACCACACATGGGCACGCAACACACACACACACACACACACACACACACACCAGTCTGTTTATCCTCATCACACAAATGAGTGGCCTGTGCTAAACAAGCTCCTCAATGTTTTGTTTTGTTTGTAGGGTTGACCTACCCAAAGCACAATAGAAGACAAAGACGAGGAAGACGATGTGATGCATACTGCCTCCCCTCTCTCAAGGGGAAAAGCAGGTTTGGAAAATGGAAACACAGAGGTAAACAAACAAACAAACAAATAAATAAATAAACAAATAACTTAACAAAGAGAAAGAGAGAAGCTGCAGCTGATCCCCTGGTGTACCTGAGAAATGGCAGCCTGGCTGGTGCCCCCTCCTCCATCCCTAACCATACACCAAAACACACACACACACACACACACACACACACACACACACACACACACACACACACACACACACACACGCACGTCCATCACTGGGCTACCAGGGATAGATTTCTCCCTCCAACCGGTTAAATATTTTATCAGCTAGCATAAGAACCTGTGGGCTCTGAAGGCCAGGGGTTTCTTTTGTTTGTTTCTTAATTGAGGAAGAGGTGGGGTTGTGTGTGTGTGTGTGTGTGTGTGTGTGTGTGTGTGTGTGTGTGTTTAGAGGAGGGGTACATGCTGCGCTTCATATTCTCTGAACATAACCCTGGCTCGAGGGCTGGTCATCACTTTGAAGTATGTTCTCTTTGCCACACCCTCTTCTCCCTCTTCCTTCCTGTCCATATACATTTTGTGTGTGTGTGTGTGTGTGTGTGTGTGTGTGTGTGTGTGTGTGTATGTTTGTGTGTGTGTGTGTGTGCCTGCCTGCATTTCTCTCTGTGTGCACTCATGGAGGGAGCACGGAACAGTTTTGGCGCGTTACAGGAATGAAACGACCTTGAGCCAGGCAGCGTGCGGGACTGTGTTGCCACGGCAACGGCGCCTCTCACAACCAGTAACAGCTGGATGCAACACACACACGCTCCAATCATTTGTGGCAAGAGCAGCCACGTTAATAAAAACAACAAGGTAATAGATCCTCTCTTCCTCTTCCCTACATTTTCTTTCATTCACCCAACAGCACAATAGAGAACGCTCAGCGGGGAGACTGCTCCTTCTCAAAATGACTGAGGACACGGACCTGCATGAAAATCACCATTTTAATATCCTGCTCACAAACCCAAGGCTTCCAAAGATCCAAGCAGGACTCAGCTTTGCAATCCGTCGCATCCCCATATCTGCACTGTAGTGTCACTGACTAACTTCTATGTGTTACAACCTGACAGTTGGTTAAGGGAGACTTTCTACAAAGTGTACGGACAAAGGAAGCGAGGCCCGAAAAGCACACATCTTTTAACAGTGCCAGAATCACTCCATCAATTATATAGACTTCACAAATTACCAAAACTTGGAGGAGAGGCTGCCAAGTCTGCCCAGGATGTCACTAAATTAATTTACTGTGTGGCCCATCTGGAAACCATTCTGGGTGGAGGGGTGGAGCGATGGCGTTGGATGGCTACAGTAGCACAACGCCTGTGTGTGAGAGCATCACCCTCCCTCTGGCTTTGTCACACACACACACACACACACACACACACACACACACACACACACACACACACACACACACACACACACACACACACACACACACACACACACACTGGTGGCATGGCTCTGGCTCTTCTTTTAAACTGTGTGTTTAAAGAAAGAGTGGGCAGAGAGGTAGAAAGAGCGAGAGAGGCTGGCATGAAAACGTCTGCCCCTCTTGAACTCTCATCCCGACACGTTCCTCCTCTCGTACCCCACACTCCCCCTCCATGTCTCTCCACACAATGCTCTCTCCGCACGGGTTTGCCAAGCCTCTTGGTTAGCACTTCAAACTTGTTGCTTTGGTTCACTCTTTCTGCCCATTGGATCATTGCTCAGTCTGAGGTGGCCAATGGTGCCTGTGCCATCAACACTTCAGTGAGTGGAGACAGTGGGGGCAGAGTGTGAGACAGAGAGAGAGAGAGAGAGAGAGAGAGAGAGAAGGAGTATGTGAGAGTCACAGGCTCAACAAAATGGAGTGGAAAAAAAGAAGATAGAGACGAGTAGTCAAAAGAAGAGAAGAAAACAAACAGAGAAGAAAATTACAGAAAAACTGAAATGAAAAAAAAGAAAGGGCAAGGTTCCTCTGGAACACACGCAGTGAGCCACACTCCCCCAACTCTCCACACATTATTATTCTTATTGAGGCCATCATCAGATCGCTAGAGTCTTTTCGGAGTCGAGTCGAGGTATATGCCTTGAGAGCCGACGCCATTTATCTTCTCTCTATCAGTTCCTCTCTCCTCTCGCTCTCGCTTGTTTCTCAGGCACCAACCCCGTGGTCCCTGAACGAGGGGAGGGGAATGCCATTCATTCCAACATCAATGAGAAAATTAGGAAGAGAGAAAGTTCTGAGAGATGGAAGAGGCTGATTAAAAAAAATAACTCACTGCAGCCAAAGGACAACGCAACAAGTTCCCTTTTCTCAGCTCAGCGAACTCTTGTTTTCTTTCAAACAAGAGGCCATTTCAAGTACACAAAAGTACACCAGCTAGCAGGGACATTTTCTTGCCTCAACAAGTCAATTTATAAAGAAGCAAAAAAAATGCACTGCTTTTTTTTCTTTGCTAAATATGCAGTTTTACTAGGAGTGCCTTGCTCTATCTCTACTCTCAGTGAACAACAAACAAAATCATGGGGGGAGTCAGCATGATTAAGCATCAATAAGGTAACACATGATTTATTTCCTTCACCAGGGGTCCATAATAACAAATGCCGGATAACTTGTTGCAGGGAGATAGCCTGGACAGCGGAGAACCCAGCCAAAGATCCAGGCAGACAACTCTTCCTTCGCAGTCACCAGGATGCTCGCAGAGGGAGGAGGAGGAGGAGGAGGAGGAGGAGGAGAAACAGGAACAAGGGGGAGGCCAAAAGAATGGAATCTTTCTCCAACACTCCTCCTCAGATGTGAAACCAATACGACGCTGCAAGATTAATTCATCTTCAATATGCACGGACACACTGAGAGGCCTCCACCGATCCCCTGCCTTACACCCCCCCCCCCCCCCCCCACACACACACACACACACACACCCCACACACCCCCTCAGCCTGGGACAGGGAAGGACAGGACAGAGGTTCAGTTCCCACCTAGCAGGGGTTCAATGGAGGAGCACAACCATCACACCATACTTTCCTTCCATATGCAACAAAAACTGCTCGTAAGAGACGAGCCTGGATAAATGAAGGCAAGATAAATAAACTAGCGAAAAAGCACAACGTGGAGAGACAAAAGGAACATGAGATGCACAAAAGAATCGAGAAGCAACCGTAGAGGCACAACCGCTGAGCGGAGCGAGGGAGGGAGGGAGGGACAGTTGGGGAAAGAAGGAAATAGGAAGGAACAGCAAAAGGGGAAAAAACGACAGGCAGACCAACAAACAGCAGTCCTACTGCATGCAGCTCATCCTAAGTCCCTGTGAATCTCTCTCTCTCTGTGGTGCTTCGCTGCAACTCATCCCCCCCCCCCCCCCACATACACACACACACACACACACACACACCACCACTCCACCCTACCCCACCCCCTCATCCTGACCCAGCCGGCGAACACCTCCCCACCCCCACCCTCTCTGAAGCTCACACTCCTCCACTGCCGCTTAGCTTGTGACAGACGTGATGCATCACTGTCACCGCAGCAACCACCCCCTCCCCCTTCCTTCATTCATTCATTCATCCCGGTGTCCCCCCACAGCGCAGGCCACAGGCCCCTGGCAGCATGGCGCTGTCCGACCACCCTGCTCCCGCACGATTTAGGAGCCCTGAGCGCTAACGGGACAAGCGAAGGGGGCAAGTCTGAGAGGGAGGCAGAGAGGGAAAGGGAGCAAAAAGCCATGTTAATTGAGAGCGTCGGCACTTGGAGAGGGGAGAGAGTGAGACATGGTTGTAAATCAGTAGACTCGACCGGCACGCTTCTTCCGCCCAACACACTTCCTCACTTTGCCGGCAGACATACATCACAGGCCAAATTTACGAAGGGTGTCTTTTCTCTCAGATGTGACTAATTTGGCTAATTGCACAATGGTCACCAAATTGCTAAAAAAGGGTGATTATCCAACATGTGTTTAGATGTTGTTTACCTGTGATTAAATGACAATGAAAAAGTTTAGACGTCCTCAGGGGGCTTGTTTAACGGGCGTCTAATACAGTTGTCTGGGCATTTGCCAAAATGGATGCATTTACTCAGGTTTGCTCAAGAGGATATATAAGAGGAATATTGTTGGGAAGGGGATTTAGAATATTCACCAGTAGGAGCAATCTGCTCAAAGAGTTTATGATATCAACTTCATCATGCGATGTAAGATTTCAAAAGAATCATTTTGCTGGCTTCAGAACCTTAAACATTTTTATACAATTATAACATTTATCAAATATTAAATTTCTTAAGTGAAAATTGTACTCTGTTTCTTTTCGTACATGTTGTCTCAACAGCAGTCTCGACTTCAAACTGTACTCACACAACAAGCACGTTGAAAGGCCGTAACATACAGGTCTGGCTCAGCCAATAGAATGAGGGCATGCAGCAGGTGATTTATTTTGAACACTTGATCATCGTGTGATTAGCCAAGTTAGACGTGGACAGATAAACGGGTGATCATCGTTCGTAAATTGCACTCACCATCATTGTTTAGCTGTGCACGGACAAGCTATATTAAATAAGTTACGCGTTTCAGGCTTAGTTGTTAACCAGAAAAAAATGCACTACCACCCAACACCCCACACAAAAAAAAGCAAACACACACACAAACATAACTGGAGACGTGAGATAAAGATTGCATCTTGCTCAACTTCTCCTTTTGTTCTACACTTTATTGAAATCACTTTTCCTACTAACAGCACAAAGTCCGATTTTATCACACAACATGAAATGAGTCCCTTATGCGACCTGAAGAGACACATACAGGAAAACACGTGAGATGATCCAAATAAACAACATGTTTCCATGCAAGCACGTTAATGCTGCCTTTGGAAGTAGGCCATCAGTGAGAGGGTCAAAGTAGAGGCACCCATAAACTTTGGAGTGAAGCCAGCAGTAAGGTTTCAACGAAAGTGTAAAACTACCCTCAACTTCTCCGTGTCTCCACCGTAGACAACAACACGATACACGAGGCGAGGCCTTACCTGGGTGGTGTCCTGCGGCATTTAAATAGCTGGTATAAAGCTTTAAAAGAGCCTTTAAAAAGTGGCACCACCCCACAGGTGGAGAATATTTTGCCAGCAGCGGCACGTGGCTTAATGATAAGGACTCACCTGGCAGCCATCCCACCAACAAGGCACAGGGTGTAGCTGCACCCCCGCTCTGCCACACCTCCGTCCAAAGAGGATTGAGTCTCCTGCTCTGTCCTCACTCTTCATGTTTCCCTAACCCGTTATACACATCATCATGCATCTCTATCCATCAGTCAGTGCTTCAATCTCTAACCTGTTCCCCCCTCTGCCCGGCGCTGCATTAAGTCACCTATAGTAAGGCCAGGTAAACCTGCTAAGACAAAGCAGGCAGGAGGGTCACCTGATGCCACTCTTGTTATATTATGTCTCAGCCTGGATCCATGACTCATCCTAATCCCTTTGTCTTCACCGCTCACAGCCAGCATATAGGGCCATCTCCTATACTGATTGGCATAGATGTGTGCCACACACACATTGCTCAACTGTAGCAACTACAGAAGAAAATGAATTATAAACTGGTCATAAAGCATTCCCATAAGTAGGCCTACCTAGTCCTTTATTGATTAAGGTTTCCCTGGATCAGATCTTATTTTTTTGGGGGGGGGGGGGCATCACGTCCACATCATTACAGAGCTACTAGGCAAAGGGGTGCCCTCCTTATACTACAATAGGGCAAATGAGTTATCAACATTAGTCTACACTCCGATGAATGTTTGGATTACACTGATAAAAAGTGCCTTGAGCTGTGCGGAGGAACATTAATCTTAAATCTAGACACACTAGAGGAACAGTAGGCAAACTTGGCATTATATTATTGCGATATAATATGCGAAACAAATACTCAGTTATGCTTCAAGAGCAAGCGCTTTCGGTTTTGAAGACCGTCACTTTGAACACTTGAACCTAGGTAGTCGTTACAACATTACAACAAGCAAAGCTGTTTTACTTCTGAGGAATAGTCGAAACGTGTTACCATTTTCATAACGCTGTTTCTACCGCCCGCTCAATTAAAATGTTGCTCACAGGACTACGTTAAGTATATTTATGTGCACACTGTTAGGCTAGGTTTGTTCATAGAGTATGTTTAAAAGAAAACAGAGCCCGGTGAAAATGGTTTGTGGTTACTGATTACCCTTTGGTGTCGTGTGCTTTGCAGTTTTTGTGGTCAAAATGTGCTACTGTTCTTTTTCAGAATAAGGATAACTTCGATACTTCACAATGGATGACTTCGGTAGTCAGTGGCCGCAGAAATTCACGTATCCCGATAAACGGGGTCGTGCCCGGGTGACGTGCAGCGAGTTGACACTCCTCCCACTGATACCACGACCTCAATGATAGCCATTAAGGTAGTGTATTTATGATGAATCTGGGAGCTCGAAAATTATAGGGAAATATCTAGTAACATTCCGTTATAATCTTCTGCAGAAATTATGTCATGAAGACGGTCATGACATGATAGGACACAACTCTAATGCACCAACTGTCTATCCTCCTGCTATGTGCATATTTAGTCTAGTGTATTGCAACCCTAATCATGGTGAAGTGACTCTCATACCAAGACAATTTGAACTGTAAGCCAGCACATTTGTTTCCGCATGATTGCTCCAACACACCAATGGGTATGAGCGAAAATAGCCGGACTGTCTTTAGTTCGAAGCTATCGAACTCACCTGTACAAAATTGGTAACACATCCTATCGTGCTGCTCAGACACTGTCTCACTGTTATGCAAGTCCCCTTAACGTAGAGTAGCCTTCCCCAGGCAGAAGAGTCCTAACCTTAACTCTGCTGCCACACAAAGTAGAACAGGAGGACATGTATTTTAAATACCTGCCATTCACGTAGCTACTACGGTGCAGATCATTCGTGTGGTTTATTAAAATAGGCTAATTTCGTCATGTTAATAGTTTCTTTGGTCTTGCCACAAACTTCACTCGCTTACGTTAAATGCAGGCCAATCGAAGAGGATATGTCACATCGCAATAGGCGACTATAATCACTCTTATTTCGTAACTCACAGCTTCGTTTTTCAGTTGATAATGTTTAACTTGTGCTAATACATTTAGCCTCAGTTCTGGAACAGTCATTCAGAATATATGATACATTCTTACCCTCAAAATAAACCAGCATGCACGGCACTACGTTGTGTTGCGGTTGCGAGTCTACGCGAACATCTGTGGTGGACGAAGTCTGAGAATTTCCGTCATATCAAGCCGGGCACAATAACGTTGTGCACCGACAGAGATGCGCTAAGGTCAGACACTAGCAAAACAAAGAAAGCGACAAACTTACCAATTTAAACGTATCCTGGCGAGCACACAATTTTCTTTTTCCTCCACTATTAACTCTCCGCCATCTTCCGCACTGTGTTTGTTTAAATGGGAAACACTCCCAAAGCGAAATCAGCCAGCTTGTTGCCGACGATGGGGTTTCTGGGTAAAGTAGTCCGTAACTGCATTCTCTGAGTCCAAGTGGTGACAGCCCTCCGAGTTCCAGACTACAAGTACATGTATGCTTAAAGAGCAAAGACTGAACTCCTATGTAGACCGCTGGCAGCGGTGATATGAGAAACATGCCACAGTATTTATTTATAGTTAACCTGAGAAGCACCCTGAAAGCAAACAAAGACCTAGGGGCAAAATGTTCGTGATATATAAACCCGGATTATCATATAGCCTTGGCTACTTGTTCTGCGAGTGCATACAATTCAGTCGACACATTTCAATGAAAGAATGTAACCCTGTTTGTAATTTTTTCTCTGAAGGAGAAACGATCAATTTAACATCTCTCGAAATGTCAAATTGGGATTTTTCCCTTTTAATTTAGGCTATTTTTCAAATTGACATAATAATATCCATTACCTGAAATAGCAACAGGTCAAGTAATAATACTAATAATGATGATGGCCATTTTCATAGCCTTCTGAAATTATTTCCTTTTTTGAGCTGATAACTTGTCTTCTAAACATGTGCAGTGTCATAGATTTACTGCATTGAAGGCAACTCATTCTTTTTTTTTTTAACAAGGGCCCTGGATTTTCCTTCCCTAACTGGGAGAAACTATCACTGCTAGGCTTGATGCTTTATGCATGAGGCCCATATGTGGACTCCATATGGGAGAGTAGACAGGGTCAGCGTGTGGCCAATGCTGCCCAGCTCGACGTCCTGGGGTCTGAGGCTCGGCCGGCACCTGGCCCCTCATCCAACATAGGCGGAAGGAGGACAGAGAGAGAGAAAGAGAGAGAGAGAGGAACGGGTCTCCATGGTGATCACATGCAGGTGCACCAGCAGAGAGTAACATGTCCACAGTGCCAGAAGGGAAAGAGGGATGGACATGTTAAGAGAGAGAGAGAGGGAGAGAGAGAGAGAGAGACAGACAGAGAGAAAGAGAAAGAGAGAGAGAGAGAAGGAGTGGGGGCAGAAGGGGCAGAGGAAAAAAAGAAATGATAAATGAGGTAGAGAGAGGCAGAGAGGGTGGGTGGGAGGGACAGAGAGGGGCTGAGAGGCAAAGAGAGAGATGGAACAAACGGAAGAAGAAAGGGAAAAACACTGACAGGAAAATTAGAAAGAGTGGCTTTGAAGGAGAAAACAAGACGGGGTTATGAGGAGGAGACACTTTGCAGTTAACTGCCATATTTTTCATCGCACTCTTCACAGTTTAGAGAGAACAAACAGAAATGCTCTCTTATAAAAAGTGAGCAAAGTTGAACACATTAGGCTTCATGTGCTGGTTTCTCAAGAGGAACTATTTAAGGTTCCTCTACAAGTCTGTCACAAGCTGTCCTCTTTTTATGCTTCTTTGGCCATCAGATTTACAAACAGTTCCTGCTGTAAAGAACCCCTCTGTTCTCTGATGCCTTGCTTCCTTCTTAGAAAAGGTTCTAGCAGATCCTCTTACTGTTAAAAAGTTATGAATTTTTCTGAATAGACAGAGGTGAATCTTAAATATAAAAACAGTTCTTCTTCAAAGAACAGGGAGACAGGGATGCCTGAGAGGTATTTCTCAAAATGATATGAATAGGGAATGCCACACGTTGTTACAGAAAGGACTGCTGCTCTTCACATATCCAAACTAGTTCCAGTTTGACATTGCACATCAGGAAAGATGCAAGATGATCTCTTTCAGATGCAGTCTGAGATGTATAATGTATATCAAATATTATTACAAGTATTATTAGAAATAATTAACATAATAGTAGACATACATTTGAACAGAAACTATTAAATGACGCATGGTTTGTGTCCCTCTAAGCACGATCAGCAGAGCCAAGAGTGGACTGCAGTACCATTGCTGTAAGTCCAATTTGCATTTGCATGCATGTAAATTTGCATGTATGTGGGGAGAGTACGTGTGTGTGTGTATAGTTGTGTGTGAGGGAGAGAGAGAGAGAGAGAGAGACGGAGTGTTTGCTCTCTGCTGTGTGATCTAATGAGGGTGTTGTCAAGGCTCATTGTCCTCCCTCCCCCACCACACAATGCAAATTGAACCAATGCAGCCTTCTGCATGTGTGAGAGTGTAGCCCCTTTTATACAGAGATCCTGCAATAGTGCCGTTAAGAACACCCCTCATAATGGCGCCTTCGCTTGTGAAGAACCAACAGAGGCGGCATAATTCCCAGTGTGTGTTTTTCGATAGCATGCTGGCATTCCAAAACTAGAGGCGTGACGTTTGAACATAGTGTCTATAATGCCGCATTTCCCACTCTGAGAATTCCACTTGAAGTTGGAGCTCCCACTCAGAAACACAGAGAAAAAGAAAAAATCCCCGGCTTCAGTGACGCGTGTCATTTAATCAATTTGACAACATTATCAATATGGCGACGAACTTAACAGAGCCTAACAGAGACCTAAAAACCTTTTTTTAATGTGTGAGAAGATGCACGAACAGGCATTGTGTCAAATGAACAAGAAAAAAGATGAACATAATTATTGATATCCAGTAGATAGAAGGAGAATCCACTGATGAGTAATTTGGCCCAAACGCATTAAAGTCAGAGCTGGGAGTCAATACCATGTCAGAGGATCCAAATTCCAAGTTGCCTCAGACCCCATGCAGACGGACTCTAGTTTGCCTGAACCCGGGTTCATTTTTCACACCTATTTCACACCTACCCACTTTTTACATCGCGTGCACACGAACCCAGTGAATCCGATTGACTCCGCTGTAGTACATCCCCCACGCCTGTTGGTGGCGCTTTGGTGCTACAGACAACTGAAGAAAACGGAGAAGAAGACAGGAGCATGCTGTCGGTAGGAAAACTGTATGATCAGGGAAAGTGTATTAAAACCGGATGTCCTCACTTTAAGCCGGTCTCTGGTTGGATAAAGCTTTTCAGCAGAAATGGACAAGGACCTTTGATTTATTCTGTAGGAACCATGCCGATGCGTGACTTTTAATATTGTGTGACGTTGTTAAAGTTCAAGTTCAACATTAATAGCGATTGAATTACCCTTGTGTCGTGTAATCGCTAGCGGTAAATAAACGTTAATAACTTGAATGACGGATTAAGGATATATGTTACACATCACAAACACATGTAATCGATGGGTTTTGGGGGAAATGAGGTAATTGGTTAGCTTAAATTGCAGTATCTTAGGCGAGCTAATTGACCTGGCTAGCTATAGCGGAATTAACAGTGCTAGCTTTGTGTTTGGTCATATAGCTTCGTAAAAGTTCGGTTAACAAGTCACTTGTGTGTTTAGTTGTATGACTTCGTAAAAGTTCGGTTAACAAGTCAATTGAGCATTAAGCCACCTGACTATAATGGGTCTATTCATATTAGCATGCTAACGTTAGACTTATTAGCAGCGAGGCTAGCTAGCTACTATGTGTTCCAATGGATTGTTGGTCTAAGCGTTAGCTTCAGTTAAGACCTACGTGTACCACATGAACAACTAAACGAGTCAATGTAGACATATAAAAAGTTGTGTAGATAGCTTTATTCACATAAGCCGTATAACTTCACAAAAATAATAATAATTTAAAGAAAACCGATCGTTTGCATGCCAGGCGATCAACACAACTTCTCAACTAAAAAGTAAAGGTCCTTGTCCATTTCTGCTGAAAAGCTTTATCCAACCAGAGACCGGCTTAAAGTGACGACATCCGGTTTTAATACACTTTCCCTGATCATACAGTTTTCCTACCGACACATGCTATCAATGTAACATATGACAGTAGTTGAGCTCCAACTAGCAACGTTTAGCTTAGCCGCATAGCCTACATTTAATCTGCACAGTAACACATTATGGTGGTTTATAAAATCAGTGGTAAGAGCAGACTGTAGGTTAAGCGAAAAATTATTATATTTGTTATTGATAATAAAGAGTTTAGAACAGTGCAACAAAGCAATGTGCAACATGACATGTCTGAGTTGTTTAAATGCCTGTGCTTTATGGAGATGCTGAGCTTGAGCACGAGAGACCACAATGCAAGTGCTGTGGATCCTGGATGTTTCATGGTTTACAATTGCTTCCAATTTCATGGTTTTATTACAAACAACAAATGTAGGCTATTGTTGAGGGTTTTGTCCTTCACGTACTGTAGGCTACCTCTGAAGTAACGTTAACGCTAGCTAGTAGCTATCGCTATCGTTGTCTGACAGGACTAAAGCTAACGTAACATTCACCTGTTTTGAAACTTCCGTCTATAAAAAAAAATCTTTTCACGTCAGATTTGCTCATATAGGCTATTGCTGACACTTTTAAAAACTGGTTTTTGAAAAATGGTCTGATGCAAATAGATTAAACAGTGATAGATTAAAGTGTGGCTTGTTAATGTCATCCCTTTCCTAACAACAGATAGATGGATACATTTGTATTAATCCCGTTAGGGAAATTCACGTGGAAAAGGAGCAAGGTAATAGGAAGAATCATTTTTTTTAAACTAGAGAGCTGTTATAACTGGCTGCCAAACTCACTGCGCCATGGCAACCCATTCAGTTATTAAATAATGCCGGTTGTGTCCGTTGTTCTGGCTGGTCTAATGATGCAATCACGTTGGGCAATCCGATTAGGTATGCGGATAGCGTGCAGACGAACACCAACAGCAATCGGATTTGGAGGTTACTCACTTTGGACCCCCGATTCGAGGGAGTGCGGATACAGTGTGCGGATACAGTGCGTTCGTCTGCACGATAGGGCTATCCGTAGGGTTGCCACCTGTGTCTGATAAAAAACCTGGACATATCAATGACGCGACATACCACGACCCACCTGCATGAACAAAAATGTCCCTTAGACATCCGACCGAAGCGACAGAATTGTCTTTTGTGCAGATTGAATATTTTAAACATCAAGTATCCTCATGAGAGGAAACAGCTTCCCTGATTCCTTAGATACTGGAGTGTGCATTGCTTGTGCTTGACTTCTCTACTTCTCGGCTAAACACATGAGTAGAGGGATGACATTAGAGTTGCCTTTAACATACTTTGGCATCACAGCCTCTTATACTTAATGCATCTGTCAGATAGGCCTTCTGGATGTAATAATTTTCTTATCTGGTCTTCCATTTATATTTTGTGTTTCCCTTTGCTGCCACTATCAGTGACCTCTATCAGTGACCTCACAGTGTTGTTAAGGATATGACACTCGCAATTGCCCTTCACAATGCGTGGGTTAGCTGCTCTGAGTTTCTGAAAGACAGAGTTGTGCCACCCATAATTAACTGATGCATTATCTGCACCATATGCACTAATTTGGTTGATTGAAAGTCCATTGCTCTCAGGAATAGTCCCTATTTGTTTAAATATGGCTTTACTAGATTTGTCAGGGTCATCATAGAATTCTAACAAGCCATAGGCTACTTGACATCTTTGGAGGCACTGAAATACTGGACCCTGTAGGGAAACAATTTTGTATGGCAAGAGTTGGACGCGTCAGAACATACTGAAAAGTAGTGCGCTCTCTGGTTTGTCTGGTAACTTGAACACGATTCTGTTTTTTTTTTAAATTTTAGCATGGCCATCCAAAGCAGATATCCCTTAATGCTTAACGAGAATCTTAACTGAGCATAGGGAACATGTAGCAGAAAGTGGATCGTCTGGGGTTGGTATTAGCCATTTGGATTCATTTTCGTTTTTCATCCAGTCATTATTAAAACAAGAGTTACGTTTCATTTTCTTTTTAACTGGCCTGTCAGTCCCAGTAGTGCCATCCTCGTCCTCAGTCTCCCCTCCGATGTCAACGTTGTTTCTATTCAGAAGAACCTAGTTACAGTAACTAGCAGCAAGCGATTCAACTTCATCTTTCACACGCCCTCCGTTGAATTGCGAGATAGGCTATGCTACATCACACCCCTAGGTGCCGTGCATTCTGCGCACGAGAGAGAGGAGAGAGAGATTGAGCACAATGAGATACAACGCATATTTTGAGTGTATGGACGCGCAGAAAAAAATATATTTTATGATCAGGAATGTTCATGTTGACAAAACCCATGAAAAACCGGGACATTCCGTGTCCCGGGAGAATTTAGAAATATTCCGGGACAGGCTACAAAAAATAAGGACAATCCCGGTAAAACCGGAACAGGTGGCAACACTAGCTATCCGGAGTCGCGGTTCACCGGGTTCAGACAAACTAGAGTCCGTCTGCACTTGGCCTCAAATGTGCCATAACATCCACGTCTGAAATAAATGATCCTACCTCTTACTTTCAAAGATAATGACGATAGGTGCACTTGTGTCGGCGGGCTCTTGCAAGCCGCCCACATTTATATCTAGTTAGTGTGCATCATACACATCATGTTTATGCTCATCATGTCGGATTTGTATGTTCTGCCAACACAGTAGTCTTGCTTCGTTTCGGTTAGCTGCTAGGCTGCATCACACCCCCATCCTGCCATACCGGCTCTCCCTTTTACACAGATGTTGATCGGGCTCTGTGACTAAGCCGGCAACGGAGGGTAAAGGCAGAACCGACCCATTCTGTGTTCATACCTTTTATACAGAATGGCAAGGCGGAATAAAGGCGCACAATTCCTGTCTGCGTAAAAGGGACTGCCATGAACATGCTACATAAAGAGCCCCCATGTGTGCACATACATATGTGTGTATGCATGTGTGTGTGTATGTGTGTGTGTGTGTGTGTATGCATGTGTGTGTGTGCCTGATCCAAACACAAAGGTGAAGACACAGGTAAAGTGGTGAGTGGAATACAAGCAGAAACATAAGGTCAAAGAACAGACACACTGTCTTACACACACTGTCTTACACACACACACACACACACACACACACACACACACACAAACACAAACCATCCACCTCCACAGGGATTGGACTGTTTTCTGTTAGTGCTGGCTGTGGTATGAGCAGCACCTGTACCACACCACTCCACCTGATATTCACGGAGTCAAGCCCTCAGAGGAAATCATGCACTCAAAGCCAGAGAACAGCCAGCCAGACAGACAGAAGCAGGCGGTCCAGTGCTCGGAGAAGCCAACAGACAGACACCAGTGGGCAGGCTAAGGCTCAGAAAGGGAAACGCACAGACAGACAGACAGACAGACAAGTAAGCGGTTCGGAAAGACAGACAGACGGACAGAGGTCCACAGGAGGGCAGATGAATGCCCAGACTGTTCACACAGATAGACAGACAGGTAAAGAGACAAACAAGTCACCTCAACACCCCAAAGGCAAAACTTGGCAGGCAGATGTGCAGAAGTGGGCAGACAGGTTCACAGGGACTGAGGGATAGACAGGTGGGCAAGTTAATGTTCAAAGAGGCAGACAGACATGACATCAAACAGACTGACAGACACTTCAGTGAGTGGACATGAATGCATGCACAAGTTGGCAGATAACTGTTCAAGCAGGCAGTTAAACAGACAGACAGACAGGCATACAGACAGGGAGTCGTATGTTCTAAGAGGGAGACACACGATCCATTCATTAGAGTCAAATGCATCCACTGTTCTGACGGGCAGAGATACAGATGCACAGACACGAAAGGGCAAACAAATGTTCACAGAAAGATGGATGCCCATCTACCTACACTGACAGTCAAAATACAGAAAAAGAACCTGATAGATGGACAACCAGTGGACATGAAAATATTCTTCCAGAAGATAGATGGACAGACAAACCGAGGGGACAATTGCAGACACTGAAAACGAAATGTTTAGAGAGAGAGATAATCAACATACCGGTAATGTGGCAGGCGCAGGTAGGTAGCAGATGCCACTGACTAAAAGACGCAACGCTTGTGTGTGTGTGTGTGTGTGTGTGTGTGTGTTGGATAGCATTGACCTGGAAGGTCACTGGTACACAGACAGCACAATCAGAGTAGTGTACACAGATACCACTAAACACAGAGAAAGAGAGACAGAGAACGAAACAGGAAATGGAGCAGACGAGTTGAAGACGGAGGTGGGGGGGGGGGGGGGGATGAAGGGACTGCAAGGGATGGATAAAGATAGATGCAGCAATAGTAATAAAGAGTGAAGAGGAAGGAGAGGGAGAATAAAGAATAAGAGAAAGTGATAGAAGGGACACAGATACTGTTTAACATTCCAGACAGGTAGCCTGAACCCAGGAGCTGCCACTGTGGGAGAGTGGAAAACTACAGCTCACAGGTGAAGGCAACCAGCCTCAAAGGGACGGAGGGAGGAAGGAGGGACGGAGGGAGGGAGGGAGAGAGATAGAGGGATAGAGTGGCGTATAAGAAGAAGACTATGTACTGACAGAGCACCGTAGAGAGAGAGGCAGTTAAGGAATACATGAAAGAGAAAGAGAGAGGCTAAAAATGCACACTGCATAACCAAGTTACACACAAATGCCCTGAGAGAGAGAGAGGGAGAGGGAGAGAGGATTGTTCTAAATGAATGCATGTGACCAAGTGGTTCTGTTTGCTGTTTCTACAGCTGGATACCATGCCTGGTGTATGTGTGTGTGTGTGTGTGTGTGTGTGTGTGTGTGTGTTGATGTGTGTGTGTGTATGTGTGTGTGTTGATGTGTGTGTGTACACAAGAGCATGTGAGTGTTCAAGGGTGGCCATTCAGCTGGTGTCCAACAAACTGTGCAGCTGACAAAGAAAACATACACACACACACACACACACACACACACACACACACACACACACAAACTGGGCCACAAAGAAAAAAGCTCATCTGCTTTTGCAACAGGAATAAAAAACATCACACAGCATTATAACACCAATCTTCCTCTCTCTTCTCCCTCTCTCCTCTCTTCCCTCTCCACCCTTCTTCATCCTCCCTTCTTCTTCTCCACCTGTAGTGTAATAATTAATCCTGAGGGAGAGGCGCTGATAGGGCCAGCAAGGCTGTCTGTGTGCCTCTGCCCCAGAGCCCCCTGGAAACAGCACTCCCCCTTAAACCCAGTGGGACAGCACCACAGACAGGTCTAGTCTGAGACAGAGAGAGGGAGAGGGAGCGAGAGAGAGAGACAGGTGGATGTTGAAAGAGGCAGATGTGCTGTAAAGAAGAGAGGTGGAGAGGGAGGCTGTTTTTCACACCGGGAGGAGAGAGAGAGAGAGAAAAGGAGAGAAATCTGCAGCTGACGCGACGCTTAACAAGAGGGAAAATGTCAGAACACTTCAAAGTCCAACACACGTGGGCTGGCACCGTTGTCATGGCAATCACTTGTCAACGAACACTGGGGTTCCAGGTCCAGATACTAGCCCCCAACCCCCTCTCCACCCCCATTTATGTTGACCACACCCACAGAAAATATATTCAGATATGGACAAGAAGCATCGAAATATTTTGTTTGTTTGTTTAGAGGCGAGACCTAGGGGTGGGGTGGGGACTTTTTCGCCAATGCCTGGACATATCATTCCCTATGGCTTGCATGTAAAATCAGGGAACTCTCGAGGTCTTTTTTCATCTCCTTTCTGCCAGCTCCATAGATCAGCTGAGCGAATGAGTTTGGGTCCCGAGAGATGGATCTGCTCCTAAGAGCTGCGCCTCTTCCTTATTCCCCCATGTGAGTGACACTTCAGTCGACGGGTGTATTTATGGAAACATCCAGAAAGAGCCTCCGTCAGAGGAGGACTGCAGGACGGTGTGCCGCAATAGAGGCACGCTGGTCGGTCAGTGGACAGCTGGTCACCCCACACAGGGTGTTGATACTTAGTGGCCTTGTTCACCTGGTGGAAGAATGACATGCACAATGCTTTTGTAATACTGTTCAGCCTCTGCAAGGTTGGGCAGGCTGTGAACCGTGAGGACAGGGACATGTTCAATTCTTTCCTCCTCCACACACACGCATGTACACACACACAAGCACTAACACACTGATAGTGGTGATGAAAGTGCAGGCACGAACATACAAATGCACAAGGTCACAGCTACACCACACACGCACACATGTGTGTGCACACACACAGACACACACACACACACTCACAGACACAGACACACACACGGCTGGTATTAGCTGTGGAGAGGAGAGAGTGGCTCAAGTCATTCGCTCTGGAGGGGTAGTGTCCTAGATTCAGCGCGCTGGAGTCTTTCTGCCTTCTTATCACTCCCACCCACCGCACTCCCCCCTCTCTCTCTCTCACACACACACACACACACACACTCACTCTGTGTGTGTGTGTGTGTGTGTGTGTGAATCTCCTCCTCTGTTTCTCTTCCACACACTCTCAGTGTCTGCCTCTCTCACTTTCCCTTTGTGTCTGTTTCACTTTGTCTTCGTACCTCTGTTTTCCTCTCACTTTCTCCATCCCCCTCTCCTTCTCTGTGCCCCCCCCCCCTCCCCTCCCCTCCTCCCCCTCCTTGTTGTTGCTGAGGTCTCTTCCTCTCGTTGTCCTCTAGCAGCTCCAGTCCTGGGCAAGAGTCGCCTATAGGCTCAGTGACTGTCCCCAGGCAAGACTAGATCTACCACATGGTGCCTACTGCAGCATTAATCAGCATTACAATCAGCAAAGCCAGGCAGGACAGAGAGAGAAAGAGAAAGAAAGAGGGAGAGAGACAGACAGAGAGAGAGAGAGGGGGAGAGAGAGACAGACAGAGAGAGAGAGACGGCTGTAATATATGTAATGTAGAACTTAGCTCTAATACATAGTTTGCCCACGACTGTACAGAATCCAATGATTGCACAAGCGATAAAACACTAGATGAGACCAATGTATCAATATGTACTCTCCGGGTCCCCTAAGCAGAAACAACAGCAGTACAACCACAATATCATCTCATTGCATCATACCACTCCTCTCTCTAGCGCTGGCTTGATCTGCTTCAGCTCCTCCTCACAGGCAGACACTGCCTCAGTTTGTCTGTCAGTTTTCTGCCCATCTGTGCGTCTGCCTGTCCAATCACCTGTCCATCTGTGGGTTGGTGGAAGTGCTTATTCTGCTCTGTTCTGTTCTTTGGGTCTTTCTTTGTCTGTATATGTCATCATCAACTTTGCTTGTCTGTATCTGTCATCATCTGTCTATTTACCCTATCTTCTCAGAGCATGTAGGCATTGACCCTTAGAGGCCTCTTCATCTGTGTGCTGAGGCAGATATAGGTTCTAGCCTCTTCCTCAGAGAGCCTTCTCCAGCTGCACCTCCCAGACTCTACATGGCTGGCATTGGCCCCAAGCTAACAGCTCCGTTCTCCTATCCCTGGACAGACACACACAGTTTGAAAAGATGGAAGATGGAAGATGTTTTCTAATGGTTAGATACACACATACATGCACACTGGCTCAACTCATGAGTGGAGTACATAACAATACTAAAACATGTTTTATAAGGCCAGCAGAAACCAAACAATCATCAGAACAGGTTCAATTAAACCCTCTGTGAACTTTGACCAGGACGACACATCCAAAGTCCCCCAGATATTAAAGCCACCACACTCCCTCCATGCGTGAAGCGCCGGACCACATGAGTGGGGTGAGACATTGTCTCTTGTTGATGGTGTGCCACCTCCAGTAAGATGAGAGCACAAATCACAACACCTGCCATGACACATAAAACAAAGGATTTATAAGGCAGACAAAAAATCACTCCAGGTAGAATCTCCCCTATGAAGCCCAAACAAACAATATGAGATGGATGATGCTGAGCACTGGAAGAGGAAGGAGAGCAGAGAGAAACTGAGACGGAGGAAGAAGAAGAGAGTGAGGTGGACATGAACACAAAAAGGGAAGGAAGAGACAACAAGAGCAGAGGGGTCTCTCAAAAACTCCAGTGCAGAATAAACACATTCCAGCTTTCCACGTCAGTCTGTAAAACATCTGCAACACACAAAACACATTTTCCATTGAAATATGGGACATATGCATATTCTGAAAATACATCTGGACACCAAAAAGGGGCTGAAATATGAGACTGTACCAGGAAATCCGGGACGTCTGGTCACACTTAAAAGGGTGAGAGAGACAGACTGGAGAGAGGCAGAGAAGAACTGAGGAACCACAAGGGGAGACAGGACATGAGATGGAGAGAAAGAGGGACAACAAGAGAAACTGTACGTGCGAGGAAGAGAGAGAGAGGAAGAGAAAGTGAGAGGGGAAAAGTCTTCGACCCTACTGGCATCAGGAGGCTACAGCAGCAACAGCAGAAGCCTGCTAAACCTCCGTCCGGCTAATTGTGAGCTATTAGTCTGAGCGTCTGAAATTACATGTCTTATTAAATACAGAATTCCAAATGAGCCACGTTAAATACAAAAGTACTCCCCTTTTAATGAAGCCAATTTATATGGAAATGAGGCATAATCCGCACGATTCAGTGGGAGATTTATACTTATTGAACATTGGTGGTAGGAAGAGGGGGGATGCCTTTTTCCCTTTCTTTGCCCCCACCCCCCACCACACACACACACACACACACACACACTTTCTTTGCAGAGTTGGGGAGTTTGTGACTGGTGCTGAGCTACTCCCTCCATGTTGCTGATGGTGCAAAAAACTGAAGCCGATGAAGGGGCGCCAGGGTGGGGTGGGGTGAGGTTGGCGGGGGGGGGACTGGGGTTACAGAACGTTGAAATATGCAGCGGGTGTGAGAGGGGTTCAGGGCTGAGCACAAACAGCACCGCAGAGACAAGAGGACCAATGACGGGTCAAGAAAGAATGAGTGACAAGACAATGATAAAGGTTACTGCAAACACACACACACACACACACACACTCACAAAACTGTCTGCAGAGTACCACCATGCACACATACAGCCTACACAATACACACATGCCTAGGCAAATTCCTCAAGTCGACCACATTCATCAACCCAGGCTTTCTCCATGAGACAAAGCAATTTCAGAATTTTGTCTGCGATAATTTTTCATCCTCTTCCTCTGCCTCTCTCCCTCCCTCCCTCTATTTTACCGGCGGTGCAGACGAATGGCAGTCTGTTGATTTATTAATGCAGCAGCTGGATGCAGTGGGCTGTGCCAGACGAGAGCTAACTCTTCTCAGTAGTGCATCAGCACCCTCTATTGGCAAACACATGTAGTCACAGACTCCAATCAGAATGACAGCAGATTGAACTTCCCAGGGGACTGATGATACAAATTAAAACAGTGGTTACAGCAAATACATTGCAATGGGTATTTCAAGCAGAAATTGAGCAACACAGAAGCTTTTGCACTCAGGACAAGACATAACAATTATAAAGATCGAAAGAGATGGTGTAGAGCAAAACCAAGACAACCCCTCAGATTGAACAAAAAGTTTTAATCAAACAGAAACATGAAACAGAAGATAAACAAACAATCACACAGTTTTGCATAAATACGTACATCAGTCAAACAGATTTCGATTTATTTTTTATATAAAAGCAATATATTTCAACATAGAGGCAAGCATCTACATAGAAAAGACCAGTGCATACGCGAAGCACGAAAATAACATAAGTTAAAAAAAATCAGTATGCCAACTGTGATGCCTGTGAAAGCTTTGGTGCAATTCATATACATTTTCTTTAGAATCTACACTCTCTAAATGATGTCGCTCAAATGGTGTCATTATTTTCCATTTCCGTATATTTAGCTTGGGCTTAATCCGCAAAAAGGATGGTCTACAGGGAAAAGGATCCAATCCACCAATCCACATTCAAAAGAGATCTTTCTTCATTCAGTGCTTTCTTTTCTCCCAGCAACCATGTTTCCAGCCGAGGACAACACATCATCGAAAATATTCATTCACATTGGGGTTGTTAAAATGTCTGTTTCTTTCTCATTCGGACTCCTCCGTCACCCCCAAAAATACAGCGACAAACCAAAACTCAGCTTTGCATTGACTCCACAGAACACACGCACACGAGCACACATACACACACACACACACCTCATATGCCAAATGACAAAAACAACAAACAGACAAAAAAGACAAGTCAATGCAGTCCTGTTAGAGTCCATTTGGCAGTGAAATATTACAGTTTTGTTTTTCTCCAAAGACAGACCATCATGACAATGTCAAACATGCCACACAGTCAGCTTGTCTTCCATGTGTAGTGACTTGACTTTGACTTGACTTTCACAGCATTGTAAAATGAAATCCCCCCCCCGCCCGCCCGCCTTTTGGACCCACACTTTCATGATAGCAAGCTTTCACACATGATATAAAAAAATAAACGCAAAGTCTGTAAGGCGGCAAAACAAACAAACAAACAAACAATTGTGTGCTAAATAAATGTTGAATTCTCTATAGTTGTTTTCAGATCTATAAAAATAGCTTTTCAAAAATCTGACAAAGGATTCAGAACAGTGTCTCAATATATTTATCTATACATTTCTTTTCACTTTTTTATTTTTTTATTTTTTTAAACATCAGACAGCATGTTGGTTTAAAACAAAATAATAATAATAAAAAAGGGCCTCCTGCTGCTCCTTCCTTCTTAGGACCTGCCATGTTTGCCACCCTGTTAATATGAGACCGACTTTCACCGCTCTGCTGGTGAAGACAAACATAGAAAATACTTTCACCTTCACCATCATTCCAAATCTGACCGCACAGGAAGTGAATAGTGTTTTCCAGAAACGGCTCCCCAAATACATTAGTACTGCCTCCGTCTGTTTTCTTAGGTGTTAGCGTCTGTCAGACAGTCCACTAAAGAAGGACAGGCTACCATCTCCTTTCATCTTCTCAGACTCTTCCTCATTCCCATCTACCCTTGGGCCCTTGTCTTCCTAACCTGAGGTTAGATTTACAGTTCTTGGATTAAAAAAAAACATTAGATAAAGAACTTTCCATCTGTCTGTTTCTTCTCAACCATGAGTGTTCTACAGGTAGATAGATCTGATGGCAATGTCAAAATCACCAGCAAGGAGCAGCACCTTTTGGTCATGCAACGTTGCATTCTGACAGAGGCCGATTGTGTGTGTATGTATGTTTGTTTGTTTGTTTGTTTGTTTGTTTGTGTGTGTGTATATATATGTGTGTGTGTGCGATGTTCAAAAGAGGACGCTTCAGTTGTCTCTCAACCAACATTTAGTGAAGTGACCAAAACACTTGGAAAAACTATAAAACCAAAAAAAAAAAAAAAACATTCCAGTTATTTTGCAGTCCATGCCCCATTGATGGTATGGGTTTCATACAGACACATCCAACTGGCTCATGCACAGGCCACCACATGCAAACACGCGTGTGCATGTGCGTGCACACACACACACACACACACACACACACACACACACACACACTCATTCAAAACAAATATACACATATATACCTAGTGCACACCAGCAAAAAGAAAGGAAATCTGGACGAACAAAATGACCTTGAGGTCAGTGCTCCACAAGCCATCACACACAACAAGGCAATATACATATTAAAAAATAAACTCAATGTGGTCAGAACACAACAGAATAGAGCTATTTTAAGGACACTTGAAGAAGGATTGTATCATTTGAAGTAGCCACATCTCATATCAATGCTCATACCAACGTTAAAAAAAAAGAAACAAAAAAAAGTATAAAGTAAAATAGAGAGAAAATAGAGAAATAAAAGCAAGCACGAAGCACTCCAATGAATACCACAAGGCCACGCACAACCTATGCTGCAGCACATACTGCAAACTAATAAGATTCACTTCTTTGGAGAAAAGGGAGAGGAGTGTGGAGAAAATGAAAGAAAGCTGAAGACTCTCAGAACTTCCTCGTCACATGTCAAAATGGCTGGTCTTTATCTGCTGGAGAGCCCTAGCACTGGTCACTTCCCTACTTCACTTGGTCTCACTTTAAATTAAGTGTTCTTATTACAGTATACTTACTTAAGTAATTCATAATACTAGGCCATTTTCAGGTACGTAGTATTTACAGGTCAAGCCTAGTGACCCCCCCCCCCAACCTCTCCCCAGAGTTCCACGCAGACTGTCGAGCGTGTGGCATTCTTATCTCTACTGTTTCCCATACCGCAGTAACATAGGGGTCCTTTCGCTTTCAGTACCATTGCCTGTTTAGATGCTCGCTCTGGAGTTTCCTGACTGGCTGCTAGTTAACAGCACAGGAGGCAGCACAGAACGGTCACCTTGATGTTTGTGTTTGCGTCGTTTCACCTGACAGCCATAGTTCCCACGTCCTGATGAGATTCCCCTCAAACCTAGGGCTTGATCTGAGGAAAGCACAAAGAGAGACACAGCTTTCTCGTTCTGACACGAGCTCCCCGATCCATCGATCAGCACAGAGAGAGACACAGCTTTCTCGTTCTAACACAAGCTCCCATCGACCATCGATCAGCAGACCTAGAGCCACAGGCAATAAAAGGCTGTGTATATTTAAACAAAACAAAAAAAATGACACACCTCCGAAAGGACGACATCCTCCGTTACCTTTTCAGGTAAGGATGCCTTGTAGGTGACACTCCTTTTCTTACACAACGGACTCAAAAGGCAAAGCAGCAGGACACTCAACTGTTCAACAACAGCAACAAAACCAAAATACAAATAAGGAGGAAAAAGGACACTTTTTTCCCCCCACCACCTCTCTCTGACTGCTTACATGTTTGTTGACGAGCACAGTGGCGGATGCTGAGCAGTGTGTGACTGCAATAGGCTGCAGGGCGTTGCCATTCTTTTTCCTCCGTTTTGTCTTCTTTTCTTTCCCCTATGCTGTGCAGTGCTTTCAGTGTAGTCAACACAAGGAGCCTCGAGGAGAGAGAGAGAGAGAGAGAGAGAGAGAGAGAGAGAGAGGTCTGCAGCTCCTGACCGAGAGAGATGGACGCCTTTTACACTCCCCCTAGAGGACGAACCTCAATCAAAACCTAAGCAACGGTCTAAGAGTTTGAAGGATGCGGCTGGTCGTTCAAATCCATCCCACAGTGCTCGTCTTTTTCCCTCCTCACAGAATATACAAACACAAGTAACACATCCTCTTTCTGTTTCCAATTTTAAAATTGCCACAAAACTGGCAGCCTGTGGTTTTGCGTATCGCTTAACAAAATCAGTTCCTGAACAACCAAGCATTTTCAGCCAAAGTATGACAAAATAAACTCATAGTGCATTCTGAAGAAGAGATTACAAAAAAAAAGTAGAAGTATACATGGACCACACATGGACTCTGTCATGATGATTAAGGTTTTTGTTCGTGTGGTGAAGTGGTTTTTGTCATGACAGACAGTAGGACTACCTTGTTTTTTTAAGTAAAGAAAAGTGAGGATGTCACAAGGACAGGACCCTCCTCCTCCCATCAACAGTCTCTGCTCCTTTACGAGGCTTTTGATTTTCTCGCTCTGGGCGACGTCTTGTCATCTGGCTTTATCACTCCATTTGCAGACCCTCCTGAAAAGGACAAATAACAAAAGCAGGTAAAAAAATTGAAAACCTTAACTTATTTAGACTGATGAAGCTTATTTGTATATGTATGCAATTTATTAAAAACGTAGTTTTCAAAACGAGGACCAAACAAGAGACACCTTCAAATGGTGTGTACTTCATGTAGATTGTGTGTGTGTGTGTGTGTTTGTGTGTGTGTGTGTGTGTGTGTGTGTGTGTGTGTGTGTGTGTGTGTGTGTGTGTGGGGTTACATTCCATATCATGGGAAATAAACATTAACCTTGTATTATACAAACACTGAAAAGGCAAGTGGCCCCATGACAATAAGACAAACTCTGTGAGAAAGCCATAGAAAGGCTTATCCTCACCTCGAGACGAGTCCTTCTTGGAGGGCTTCATCTTTGGGCTGACGGCTTTCTTCTTGCTGGCCTGGATCTGGCTCTGCTCCCTCCACTTCTTCAGCTGGAAGTTGATGAACTTCCACATCATCCAGGCCTGGGTCAGGCAGATGGCCGACAGGCAGGTCATCCTGAAGGTCACAGGGAGACATGGGGGCAAGCTGAGCAGGGTGGTTAAGTTCAGACCCAAGCCAAGGCCAATAGCGTTGAGGACTGCTCTGGTTCAGCTCATGTCATCCTTGTTTAGTAGCCAAGACAGGCTTATTTGTGTACCACATTTCATAGGCAAAGGTGTATGTATGTGTGTTCAACATTCAAAAGTGGTTTTAAAAATATTAAATGTTCAATATGTGACCAGGGAAGATCTCCCAATGGCATACTTTTAACACTAGAAGAACTTCTCAGCTATTCTCCAGGGGTACAAACTCATCAGGGATGAAAAAGGTGACAACGATGCGAACCCCCTAGGAGGGTCCGGGGCATGCTCCCCGGGGATTATATTTTATATATAAGAACATTTTGCACATTTTAAAGTTCAATGCATCAATCTGGTGCACTTTGACAACAAAATCTAGATCTATGAAAAACTTTGTGCTGTTGTAAACAATTTTGTGCTCTGGTAACAGTTTTATCATAAACATTCCTGTGTTGAATGTTGCACGGGCACAGGCCAACCCAACCACCCACCCCAATACCCTCCCGACCACCCACTCCAGTCCACTTCACCAAAGCACATTACGTCACAGATCTCCATCAGGTATTAAGCCAAAAAAAGGGCCAACTATAGGAACAGAAAATCAACAGAGGCTGCATCAGGCATGGCCTAGCTTCTCCGTGTTCTTGAAAAACTGTGACAGTGAGAACACATATTATTTTCCCTTTACATTACTCTTCGAGTCTAGCTTGTCAGGACAAGGCCCATTTGCACCTGACTCCTAGTTGAGCCACAGTAATGGCATCCTCCTCCTAAAATTCTCTCATTCTGAAACCAAACTGAAGTAGGAGAGTGGTAAGTTTGTTCAGTTGCAGTGAAGCGCCCGGCAGTAGAAAACGGGTCCGTGCTTCAGATTAACAGGGACGTGCGGTCAGGGGAGGCAGAGCCTCATGAAAAGTAAAAAACAAATAATGATCAAATAAATATTAATATGTATCTACTGATCTTTGCTTTAAATTACATTTGTGTATGATTCCGATCATTTTTATAATCAAAATCGCTGAATTTGACCATGTCCTGTTCAAAGAGAGAGGCGACTCGCGAGGTGAGGCAGCGACGAGCTGCTCCTCATCTCAGATTGTGCAATCCCTCACACACTGGGTTGAGTGCATGACTTTTACTTTCTCATTGTTTGTCATCACTGAAATATTTGTAGACACTTTTATTATATGTCGTTTGTATCCATATAATAGGTAAAGTAATGTAATGTATTTCACGTATGTGAAGAAGCTATTTAGTCTTGCTGATCTGTCATAAAACCACAGAGAAAAAGCACATAGGGGAGGCAAACCTAACCTCTGCCTCAATGAAGGGGGCGTGCGATAGCCTGAAAATGGACTTCCAATCCAGTTAAGTGATAGATCAATACATAATGGGAGACCAATGACAGAGCTAAAAGGTTTGCTTCAAACGACAGGACAGAAGATACTTTCATATTTCTGAGAAACTTTCTTCTTTTTAAGATGGGATCAGGCAGAGGATCCGCCCGTCGCAGTTTCCTCTCTGTTATCCTCAAGCAGACACTTCCTGTCTATGCTAGAGACGACACGGCATCACCCCACAATGCAAGAGGCTCTGGCTTCGGTTGGGTCACTAAAAACAGCACTGGTGTGCTGATCATTCAGGAAACGTAAGTAATTATGCAAGGTGCTTTAGTATCATTTCTGCAGTTTTCTTCACCACAGGTACATCTCGTGAAAAAAGCTTGCAAGTGACTCCCAAAATGTTGTTCCTGAAGCTAATTTAATACTGCGCCATGTTTTCAACAACTCAAGGCACCAATTATGTGGGGCGTACAAATATAAAAAGATGAATATCTTCCTGTACCACTTTATGTAGAGTGTCCTCTAGATAATGAACTGCACATGTAAACAAGTAGCCTCACATAGGAGAATAACACTTTGAGGCGGTAATCTGAGATGGTGAGCTGTGGTGAATCTGAAGGTGTTCAGAGAGGAAGTCGCTGAAGGTTCACACTTGCACTTGCCTGACAGTGAGCACGTTGAAGTTCCCCTGGGCCAGAGAGAAGCCCTGGTTGTCGGTGCGCGAGAGGCCGAAGCCGAAGGTGAGCACGGAGAGCGTGAGGGTCAGGAGGCGGGCGATGACAAACAGCAGAGCCCACAGGGTGAACCTGCAGAGAGAGGGAGAGAATCAAAACAACGCTGGAGTAGAAGCAGAATCAACAACACAACAACACCAACCCTTAAATACTACCACTACTACATACAGCTATCAATCAACTCTAGCTTACGGCTAAAAACAGCAGAAAAAACAGCAGAAAAAACAGCAGAAAAAACTGCTTATACCTACAGCTGCTTTATCTACAGCAGACCCTGGGAACACATATCTCCCACTATCAAGCCATTGCTCTGGCTCCCTGTCCACTCTTTGATTCAGTACAAAGCATTCCTCCTTCTTTTCAAGAGTTTTCATGGTCAGGCTTCTGTCTGGACTCCTAAAGTAGTCCAGTCTCCCACTCTCGCTGGTAGAGCTGCGTTGTGTGTGCGTTGGAGATGCGTTACCTGTTGATTCAGAGCATGCACACCGCTAACGTGAGACGTGCTGATCAGGCGCGGCTCAAAATCAATAAAAGAAAAAAAAGGTAGCGCAGCCGCAATGCACACGCAACGCAGGCAGTGTGAACTGGCCTAAGTGTACACCTTAAGTAACATAAAGATACTTATAGTTATTTATCACTAGATAAAGCAAATGCATACAGATTCTAGCTATACTGTATGTCAATAGCTATATTATATTTAGTGATGATACATCTTTCTCTATCTGTCTGGAAGGTTCCAGCCCAGCCTCACTGAAAGATGTAGACTGTTGACTCATAGTATCATGAGATCCGGTCCTAAATGTCAAACATGTTTTGTTTGTGCAGCTTTTTCGCTGGATCATGCTGGTCTGCATTTCAATGTTTAAACACTACCTTTCATTTACAAACATGCCTCCATCCGCTAGCCATAAGAGCGGCCGGAGATATCATTTTTCATGAAACAACACAAACACACAATGCAGGGGAAGTACCCCATGCAAACAACCGCTAACTGGTCCCAAAACAAGCTGTAATCTATCCCACAACAGGACCGTTTCAGTGACTGTCACTCTGGAATCAAGACTAAGTACAACTCTCACACAACTACAAAAAAAGGTTGTTCTTTTACATGGAGGCTCAAAGCTAACATGTTCGATATAGAACAATATTCATATTAATAACTGTTTGCTGGCACAAGAGATATTCTTAAATTACTACAATGCTTATTATTAAATAGTCCTCAGTAACATTTTATACGGACCTCAGAATCAGAGTAAGGAGAACTTTCAAAAGGTTTGTCAAACCCCATCTGTTAAATCCTCCCATGTTACTTCCTTTTTCTAATTGAGAGCCCTTGCTGTGTGTGTGTGTGTGTGTGTGTGTGTGTGTGTGTGTGTGTGTGTGTGTGTGTGTGTGTGTGTGTGTGTGGTATAAGGATCAGACACACCTACCCTTTCTGTTTGTTCTCGTCACTGAAGTAGAAGAGACGTGAGGCGTGGAACAGCAGCTCCACCAGGTAGTGTGGCACCAGCAGGACCAGGCCCAAGCGGTGGAGACTGGGAGGAAGAGAAAGACAGGAAATGACACGCTATTTGATGCCATTTTATACAAGATATAGAAGAAATGACCATGACCATTCGTAATATTGAATATGCATAATGGAAGCTATGCAGGTCACCCTCTGTGTGCATTTAAAACTGACTGCATTTTAACAGGGAAGAAAATGAATCAATATGATTGAGCTTTTACCCATCTTTTTTCCTTATGGGGAAAGATGTGTACTTGGTCTACAAGGTTCTGGTCAGCACATTTCATAGGGATTTGTGTCAGATACAGCCCGTCAAAAATGGGAAAAAATACATTCTGACAGATCGACAGGGCGACAGTGGTACAGGAGGTAAATAAGTCGTTTAGTAATCAGAAGGTTGCTAGTTCGATTCCCTGTCGAAGTGTCCTTGAGCAAGACACTGAACCCCTAATTGCTCCTGATGTGCAGTGTGCCATCAGTGTAAATGTAAAAAATGTGTATACATTGAAAGTCGCACATATGTACCGGTAAGTCGATTTGGATAAAAGTGTCTGCTAAATGACTAAATGTAGATCTGACATTTTAAACATCCACTGCGCAAAAAGTATGAAAAATTGCCAACTAATATTTTTCTTCCCAATATTTGGGACTTCATCATATTGATATTAAACGTTTAAGCTTAGCCTACCGTTTATTGTAGTAATAAACTGTTCATTTATGAACCATCCATTAAACCCCTTGTGAGCCATGTCATTACTGTGCCACTAGTTTATATACTGCTTGATAATATTGGAGGTAATTTAATAATTCAGAGAGTTTCACATTAACCGTATTTCCCCGCTGTATTTACCGCTCTAATGCATTCTTCTGCCCCATAAAATTCAGACATGTTTAAGCCATCCTGCTTGGTGTTTTTACATTGATTTGGTAACACTTATTATTGCCAGCCATGGGAGTTTGGCAGCACCCACTGATGTTCCGCTCGTGAGATAGGCCTATGTATTTCATAACATGTACCCTGGCTGTAGATAAAGATATTTGATATTTTGAATATCACAATATATTGCAGTATTAACAGTAACCTGCTGAGGTTTAAAATCAGTTGAGATACCATTTAGTTATCTTTTGTTATGATTTCCATGTTTCAATATTGATGAGTTTGACACCGATTCAATGAAATTAACGTTGGCAGCAGGATGTTGATTTAAGTTTCAATGACCGTCGTTTGCTATCTGGATGTTGAAATGCTCCATTCCTTGTTCTCTGAATAAAGAAGTTGTTTGCAACTCGATCTGCACGGTTTACCAATCTGTGGGCATTGTTTGTAAATCTGAGATGACCCTAAGGGGGAGTCCAACTGCCTTTCATTTAAACAGATAGTCGTTCGCTTTGCCCCCCGTTTAGCAGTTTCCCCAGCCATATTGCAGCATGTTTTGCCACTCTGACTGAAGGAGTGTATTCCAGCGGGAAAGCGACGTCAATGTATCCCCTTTTGTTTGATATAAGTTAATGTTAAGGATAAATACTTCACTTAGCTGGGGCAGGTCTGTGCACCCAAACCACGTTTTGCTAATGCTGACAAAGAAACAATTTATGGGATTTGATCGCCTAGTAGTGCAATTTTGGTATAATGTTGCCTCCACATCTCCGCTGCTGACCACTGTGGAAACCGGCACAAGCCCAAAGGAGCTACTGCATCACTACCAGCCCAGGGGTCCTTCACACCACTGTTGCCAGCTCGAGGGTCTGCTACGCTGCTGCTGCCAGCCCGAGGGTCCTCTGCATCGATGCTGCCAGCAGGTTGTCCACTGCCGGCTAGAGATCTTCAGCACCATGATTGTCTCCCCAACTGGGGACGGTCAATCACTCGGGGCGGGGCGAGATAACTCATTCAGCCAGTGTGTTTGTTAATCTGTAGTGTCCTAGTAACGTGATTAATGTCACCCTTTTGTGTCTGGCGTTAGGACATGTGACTTTGTGTGACACGTGTATCATTTCGTCCGCGTTTATTGCTGTTGATGCCTGTGTGTCCCCCTGTGTTATTGAGTGTACCTGTCACTGTCACGGTCTTTGTTATGTCGAAGAGCTGCATTCTGTTTCTCCCAGTTTCCTATCGGTCTAAATGGCACAATGAAAGGCATGTGGCCAGAAAAGGGGAGCAACGCATTGTTGCTGTCTTTGAAGAACCCACCGATGCTACAACATTTTAGTTTCAAGCGCGAACATGTTACGAAGTTGCAATTGCAGCCTACACGATGGCAGATAGGTAGGTTTTGGATATTATTTATTCAGGTTGAATTTAGTTGCCCACCCAACATATCCAAATGCCCACCCAAGGATGACAACCCTAACTCACTTCTTGAATATTTCAAAGTAACATGGTCGTCTAAGGTAAGACCATTGGTAGATCTTCAGGGCCTGCCTGCTTGTAAACCAATTTAAAAATAAATGATCCTTTTCAACTTTGTTCAACTAACACCTTCCTGCCACTGACTGAACTTAATTTCATACTTTACTCTACCTATGCTGTGTGTAGGCCTACAATTGTCTTATGTTTCTTCATTTTTCATTTCAATGGAGCGCAGCTATTTAGATACAGGACAGTATGATGTGTTCACTTTTTTGATATTACAAATAAATACTTAAACATAATATTATGTTTTTATCGCATTGTATATTGCCATTTCTCCTCAGCATGTCAAGATTTTTTTAGCTATATCACCCAGCCCTAGGAGAGATTTGATCTGGAAGCTCTATATACTCACTTTAAGACATAGGCACCGGTGATGTGGAATATGTAAAGGCAAATGTAGTACAACTGGCGTGGGATGTCTTCCTAAATAAAAAGAAACACATGTTTGTGGGTCTGCAGTTCTGTTAAAATACCAAACTAAAATAGCATTTATGGAAATGTATAGCATTTATTGAGGGTCTGGTCTTAAGGTATTGGATACACCACAAAAACACGAACAAAATGGAACACTAGCCAAGAAATATGCGACTCAAACAGAATTCCTTACCTTTCTGACTTTTTGAAAGTACAACTCAGGAAGGGCATGGAACCAGTAGGCGATCTGACAAATATAGAAGAACTTCACCTGAAATCTGTCAAAAGAAAAGCAATACATTAACTTAAAAAAAAATCACATTTAAAGAAAAAGGTTTCCATGTTGAGAAAGGATGACGCTGCATTACATAGAATCCTAACACTCAACTTGAGGTCCAATACATTTGAACACAATGAGAAGCTATATGGTCTGAGAACTAGTGAGGACAGAACTGAAGGAGGCATAATATCTGCCAGTGACACAACACTCCTGCTGAACGTCTCAAAAAAGCCACAGATTTCAGTCTTATTATGCGAGACATACAATGCAAACTGCTGCGGTAGACAGAGAGGCATTTTCATGGTCACTGCCTAAACAAACGCACAGGCAGAAAGCACACACACATGCATGCACACACACACACACACACACACACACACACACACACACACACACACACACACACACACACACACACACACACACACAAGCATTCCCACTGTGATCCCCAAAGGCAACGTCTCAGACAAACACATGCAGACAATCTCTCTTCTGTAAGACCCTGCATGTGAGAGCCATCCTGCCATGAAGTGTGTGTGTGTGTGTGTGATTGGTGTCACATGACTCGGTACTTACGCCATGTGAGTGTGTGGATAGCCTTCCCACAGGAACGTGGGGTTGGTCACAAACTCCTCCTGGGAGGGCAAAAAAATTAAGAAATAACATACGTGCAGGTTCAAGGTTACTGTTCTAGGGGAAAGACTTTCATCTGAAACATTTTCACCTCATTGAGGATATACATCACTATACAGTATGTGCTCCCCAGGTATAGAGCCAATGACCTCGGGGATCTTTACATCATATTTATCTAGTCATACCTATATTTTGCCACATTTACAGAGGTGCTATATCATGAAGAATGTGTGATAACTGTACAATCTAATACCATGTTTAACCTCTACCGAAAAATTCCAACTTCACTAAAATTCTCAAAATAGCAGCAGCTTCCTCCTTCGGTGCTGACTGCAAAGGGGTTCTAAAGTGACTGCGATGGCATAAAGTAAATGGTACACTGGTTTTGATTTCACAGTAGACTATCACACAATTTATATGATAAACCTCTCCTAAACATTTCTCAATGGTGCCCCAGGGTCTAAGTCCAGTGTATTCAAGACAAACAAGAGCAGGAAGAGAAAACATGATAGATCCACAGTTACAGGATTAATAGACATTTCAGCGGCCAACTGAATGCATTAGAGCCATCATGGTGGCGCTTGTGTGAAGGTTCAGGTGGCTCCCCCTTCCCCCTTACCGCAGTCAGGATGCTGCATCCCCACACAAAGGAGAACAGGTAGAAGGCAGCCAGCTGTCCGGATTCATTAAACTTGCTGTGCTTGGTCTTGGACAGGTGTAGCCGCCGATTGATTTTCTGAAAAGCACACAAAGTAAAAACAGTTCAAGCCACAGATCTGAATCTCTGTTTCTTGGTAGGCAGAGATTCGTTGTTGTTGTCTTTTTTTTTTTTTTTTTTTTACATCTTTGTAACCATAACAAATCAACACCTCAATCTAAACCAACAAAACGACATACAAAATATCATAAACACTACCTGGAAAACATCAAACAACCTACCAACCTAACTGAAAGGCAGTGGTGATCTGTAAAATCGAAATATAATCTGTTTCACATAGCTCTACCCAGATGTATTCTTGACATTACAGACAACACAACAAAACCTCCCCCCCACACACCCTGAGATGCAAAGGAACGCTCATTAAGGGGAAATCTGCAAAGTAACGACAACCTCACTGGGCCAGACACTGTCCACTCACTCCCTGCCTCTATCTGAGTGCTCCTTCACCATGCAAAACCACTCGGCTGGCTGGGCAGCACCGCCTCAGAGCAGAGACACAATTGGCCCTGGATGGGTCATTCTAGACTCACACATTTTTGGTCTGCTTTACACATAACAGTTCAGGATGATTGTTCACTTACATCAAGTACATACTCCTGGATCAGGGCATGAAGTATAACAGCAATAAGAAGGTAGAAAAACACAGTTGCAATGTCTTTGGGTCCATACTGATAAAGCACCAAAGGCTCCGGCCGCTCATCTGAATGAAATAAAACGAAGTACATAGATTAATTTACATACGGCACATAAACGCTTATTACATTCATTTTCACTCTTTGTAATTCAATATATATATTTCATATGTTCAATATGTTGTGTGTAGGTTACAGTGTTTCAGTCAAATGACAGCAAGAATACTCACCAAGTGTTTGGGTTACATTGTACTGGACTGTTATGAACATGATTGCAAACTTTGCCGTCACCTGCAAAATCATAAAAATGATCACTCATTATCGCAATAATGCATTGCCTTCCCTGTCGTATATCTGCATATAAGTTAGGACTACACCTTAACCTGCTGCCTCACTCTTAGATCACTGCTAGGCACGTCATCTCATCACCTACCTCGTAGCATCAACATTACGAAGAGGTAAACGACCATTCTTTCGCCAAATACACCAGCACTGGTTGCACACTACCTGTCTCACACTTCAGTCAATCACCATTGGCTCGAAACCTAAGGTCGTATAAACCACTGACTATTAGCTAGGACAAGATAAAAGGATGGCGGGGAACCAGCAAGCTAACGTTATTGCAAGTGTCACGTTATTGCTGTGTTTTCAGTCACCTCTACAATTAACTACCTACAGTAACATACTAGCTTATCAACTCCTCTCACTCCAACACAGGCAGTCCACAAAGTAACATTAGTAAAATAACTGTTAGACAGGAATAATGACAGGTAAGGTAGCAGCTAACGATACACGCAGTAATATTACCATACAAGTTAGCCAGTAATAAGTTAGCTAGCAAGTGTAAGCTGGTTGTGTGGTATCATTAATTCACTCAGTCACTTTAGACCGGTTAGGCCTACATATCACTATTCTCATATGTGCTATTAATGGATGTTATAAAGCTAATGTTAATGTTGGTGGCACAGGATGAAACTGAAGGCTAGCTAGCTAGCTGGTTAACAAGAGGCCTGCGTTTCCTGGCAGAGCTGTCGGACCTGCAGGGGAAATCGCTTCAAAACATCTGTGCACTGCTGTCAAACAACTCAGCTCCCGCTTAGGGGACAGCTGCTTTGGGTAGTTAATGTACCGTACCTCAAACATTAGACCCAGCAGAATGATCATCGCCACACATGAAACCATATCCGCGTGATTCTGGATAACAAACTCGTGGCTCAACACCGGTGGACTCTTGTTCTTCTTTCGGAAACCCATGGCTGAAATGGCTCCCTCCTATGTCTCTTTTCGCAGCGGGTCTTGGTCTATTCGACCTCCGTTTTCTACCCTAATTACTGGTTTATGACTGTGTGCTTCAGATCAGGAATAAACCATATAACACACATTTACACTAACGTTAGCTACCCAACAACACTCACTGTACCCTCCCAGTTTCTACCTTGGAGGCTCATGACTGGAGAGAGGAAGGTACAAGCAGTTTGAAGCACGGGAAATTCCGCGCCCCCAGTGGATTGAATCGAGGATTACTTCATGTGCAACATTGATAATACTGCCCATGATCATAGGCTGCTTACGCTGCTGCTACTACTACTACTAGATAATAATAATAATATATGAATACAAAATTAACACATTTGTGTTGACGACAATTTATGTTGAGTCTCGATCTCTCAGTGATAGTTCCCTCAATGCTATTTAATTTGAAAAATATTTATAACAAGGCTATATTGGAGTAGGCTACCTACTAGTTCACACATTTCTGAAAAGGGAAAAATCTCTTTGGGCTAAACATTATTTACATGGGTAGTCTAACATCCTCGAATCGATAGGGGGCAAGTAAACATGACAGAAACTTCCGGTAATTGAAGGCATTTACTTTAGCTCCACGTTTATTCATGACCCGCCAATTGACGCAGGCTTCAATTCAACCACCCACATACATTTTTAAACCATGACAGACAATAATCTCAGCCAACCGGTGATGAACAAAGTCATTTTTTTTTCTCCATGTGATGATAAACTCCTCTGTAGTTCAGTGGCTAGGCATTGTAAGTTTCCCAATGTCGTTCTTGACGATAAGGTACAGAGAATAGAACAGCAAAGCAACACTCTGGTGGTTACGCATTTAATTTGCTGGATGTGTCAAAACAGGTCATTGGGCCCATGTTTGTAGGTTATGTTCTGATCTTAAACGGCAAATTTAGCAGGTTTAACATGACCAATCCGGATCCAATAAATGTCAGAAAAGGAGATGAAAAGAATCCAAGATGACAAAATGGCAAGTCGTATTCGGATGCACCGTCACGCATGTGATTGCTGAGGATTCACACACAGAACGCTGGATGTTATTTGTCTTGTGACTGTCTGCTGGTCCAAGTATTTAATTGAGTATGGTTGACCACGGTTCTTAAAATGGAAATGGACCTAAAGTAGCTAGTCTAGTCTACTATTTTCCACGTTAAAATCACTGAAAACGAATGTGATTTAGGCTGTCGACTGGAAAACTATCTAACATAGGCTACAGGCTGAAACAATGGTGAGGAGTTCTGAAGTTTCAGTTGATCCATTCATAACGTAACATCCTTGTCCTTTTTCCAATGTCCTGCAGAGGTCAGCATCGTGTCTTTCAACAGAGTTTATGCAGTGGTGAGCAGTCCTAGTAGGCCACAAAGCCTTACTACTACATCATTTGTGTTGAATGTTGTCAGTATCGATTAACCTTAGAGCTCTTTGTACAGTACACACCTACAAATGGGTCATTGAATGATAGCCAATGCTAACCAACAGCCAGTAGGATGTAGGCTAGTCTTAAAATATCATAGTGCTCTTTCAATAATATGTTGTGATCTCCCTTGAATAAAACTGCTGTATCATCTTCACATTTATCCCATATTGTTTCAGTATGATCAAATCTCTCCTTGTGTTTTGCACTGGCCATTTCAAGGAGATGATAGGAAATTGAACGGAGTCGAATATAGTGTATACAATAAGTAAATAAATAAATATTGCTGGGATTATTTACACACAAGACTGAATCTCTGTTAGTCAGTTGTGTCTTCCATTTATTCACTGAATTTTTAAGAGCTTTATAAAGAGACCTTGACATTACTGTTTCTCAGTGGTTGCATACAATCGAAATTCACTATTGGGTGGGTAAATTAGGACATGTCATGAATATTAATGAGCATTTCTTGCTCTCTTCATTAATTATTTATTGAATTTGTGTTTGTCTGCGTGTATTTGTTTTCCTTTGGAAATCCATGATACAAATTAAGAAAAAAAGATCACACCGTATTTGTAACATGGTGTTTATTTCTGTCTTCTGTTTGCAGAAAGAGAAGGAGGGATCTGAAAAAAAAAATTCCTCAGCTCAACATGGATGCTACGAGAAATGTACAAGCCAACAAATCTGATTTTGCCTCTTAAAGACAAACAATACAGCCCCACAATTTACAAAAAACTGTTGATGCCCCACATAAACACCCTAATCCACCCCTGAGTAGTTATTTGGAGTAGGAAATGTGGTTCAAATGTGATATTTTGTGATCTGGGCCTAGCTCTCACTCACCACTCTCTCCCCGTGCTCTCTTTCGCACGCCAAGCTGCCCCTGCCAGCACTGAACAAAGATAATTACTCAGGAAATGTTTCAGCCAATCAGCTGCGGCCTTACATGCTGCCTGTGAAAGAGGAGCCACTCACAGTAAAGCTACGATCAGACAGGCCCCGATCACCAAGCTTGAAGTGCTTAGCCCTCCCTCGTCTAAAGACTGAGACTGTCCTCCATGTTTTTTTAAAGTATTGACATAAAACAGTGTCAGCCATGCATCCACAGAGGTAAGCTTGATCTTTTTTTCATTGTATATCTGTTCTCTTCTTCTTTGTCTTCTGCCTTCCTGTTGTTTGTTTGTCAAGGCCACTCTGAAATCCTGTGAGTTTTTCAGTGGGGCTTTCTGAAGGAGGAGGAGGGAGGGTAGGCCTCAGCAGCCAGGCCTCCACTCACTAGCCATGGCTGAGGCTGTGGGTGAAGGGGGGCAGGCAAAGGTTAAGGCTGGATTAGAGGCTTCAGCCTCTTGGCCTGCACACTGTAAAGGGTCACATGGGACGCACAGTCTGGACACTTGCCCAGGGCTTAATGCTGAGGTGACCGTGGCAAATCATTTTTCCTACTATCCTGTTTTCTTTTCTTGGGTTCACAACTCTGATACATAACCAGGACACTTTTTGTGCCCCCCCTCTCTCTCTCTGTCGCTCCCTGCTTGTAAAAGGATGGGGGTGGGGAATTGGTTTCGTAGAGATGGGATGGGGGTTGGGTGGTGTACCTCTTTTGTAAACTGATTGCTTGCTTTATTGTCTGGCTATGTCACAAGCTAGGCTGGGGGGAAAATGGAGGCAGGATAACAGATGCAGCTGTTGAAGCTCAGTAGGAGGTCTGAGTCAATGGACAGTATATTTACATGACGAGTGGGGAAATGAACAAGGTGTGCATGGTTGAAATACCATGTTTTTTTTTACTTCTTAAAAGACTCTACATGTTTCTATGAGGGGATGGGGGAGGGGGGGGGGGGGATGATTCATGATTGAAACCATTTACTGGAATGTTCTGTCACCCTGTTGTCTTTCAGGTCCGTTGTCTTCTGTCTTACATTTCCATCACACATCATACACCCCACCAGGCACAAGCACAAATCATTCCCTGAACTGGCATGGTTATGTTTTTCCCAACCATTTTTGTCACCTCATTACTGCCTGCCAATACTGTCTCACGGGAGAAGGGGCTGGCTGAGGGTTTCTTGAGACGTTGGGCTTCTCTAGTCGCCGAGCTCGTTTTACTATCTGACACCGTGTGGATTAAAGCAAACCCCTGTAACTGGAGCCTCTCCCCCTCCCAGCATGCACACGCGCACACACACACACACACACACACACACACACACACACACACCACTGAAACATCCGTGGCCATCTTGGAAGTGCTTGGAGCATAGCAGAGTGCCTCATGTTAGACCCTCTGCAGTTAGCTGCAAAGGAAGCAGCTGCTGCTATTTTGAGAATTGTAGTAAAACAGTCAAACCATTTATTTGTTTAAAACTAACCTTTCATTTTGAACCCTCATTCAGTATGTCCACATAGAAATGTTGAGGCTGTGTTTATCCCAGAGTAGGCACCGTGTTTTTTTGTCCTGTTTTTATTCACCCTCTCTCTCTCCCTCTCTTTCACCCTCTCTTGCTTCATTTGTATTCCATCTTTGCCATGTTCAGATCCCCACTGCTTCGGAAAGCCCCTTGAAATAACTACCGATTGAGAAACAGCACAGAAGCAAGGAATGAAGGCAGAAATTCTGTCTTTTATACCTTATATTTATGTCAATGCTAGGAGATTTGGAATCATGCCTACGGAGGACATTATACCCATGACCTACTACCTAACAGGCTGAAGTTGTGAGCCAAGACTCCTTTACTGTAGCAGCCGAACATGGTACTAAAGCACAAGTCATATATTTATAGAATGACCATCACATGATTTTTATCTCCAACACTGCTTGTGGAGGTGGGGATTCGATTGATTTGCGTGGTGGCTGAAATGCTCATGCAAGCAGGGCTCTGAAACGCAATTGTGGCTTTATTCTTAGCTATCACAGAAGTTATTCTGACATAAAATCAGTTTAGTTTAGTCAGTGAGGGGTGAAACGGCTAAGTGTTTTCATATGGCCTCTTCAGGGAATACATTGGTAGATGGACGTTCTTATTATGCCAGAGAGGCATCTAAAGTGGACCATTTTCACGAGTAAGTCATAACTCTGGTTAAATCCGGTTACAGTGTCCTCAATTCATAGAAGGGCATTCAGTGTTTACACATCAAACCAGAAACTCTTTGTTGTGTGCCTCTTCCAGAGAATGGCAAAAGCATTTTACCAACACTGATCAACCCATCAAGTCCCTTTTCAGGGAGACTATCAAAAAGAGTATGACTTCAATTTAACATGAATAAAAATCACTGCATTGCAGCAAAATGTTCCTGTGAGAGAGAGAGGGAGAGAGAGAGAGGGCAAAAAATGACTGTGCTATGTGGCACTGCTCAGCCAACCAATCAGGCTCCTCTGTGTATGCTTTCCAGCCAATCACAATGGCAGCTGAGGTTAAAGACTGACAAGCTCAGTGAGGGTAGCAGTGTGAGCAAGGGCCTTCTGGAAAATTCCATAGCCATCTTTGTTTCATCCCCTCCAACTAAATGTAAAGGCCAAGCTTGAAGAATTGCCTTTCATATTCAGTGCTTTATGAGAAGGTATGCTGTCCATTTTCTGCATCATGTATAATACTTTTGATATGGGCAGGGGTTGGTGAAGGGTGAATAATGAATTAAGAATAGCTCTGAAATACATTTGTTTGTATGGATCTGTGTCTAGCAAGACAAATATTTGGTATTCTGTACTTGTGTATTACTTGACTGAAGGTTGGGTTCCACCTATTGGAGAAACCAGACATTTTATATCTCAAGTGTGCATCACTAAGCTCGATGTAGGTCTCAGGCAACCATCTCTGGTAGTCAGACTGTCTTTCAGGTCATGGGGGCATGTGTTTTCCCCATCAACAAAAGCAGCCAGCTGGAAAGCCAAGATGGGTCCGTTCCTGTTTACAATATCATGTTAAGATAACATCTAGCCGAGGCAAAGTAAAAGTCTTTACTCGTTTGCTCGTGTGCATAGTATGCGGTTATGATATTACATTTTTCCTGTCTTCTCCTCCTTCTCAGTTATTCATGTGGGAATTTAAAATGGTGGAAAGGGGTGAGTGTCTTCCCTCTCTCTCCACCCCCCCCCCCTTTCTCTCCTCTGTTAACGGAAAGCTCTGCAGGCCTCCTGATCCTCTGCCATGGACGTGCCAGAGCCCGCGTCTGTAACCCGCAGGGGAGGAAGGGAGGGAGGGAGGAGGGGAGGAAGGGAGGGGGTGGTTTGTGTGCAGAGTGGGGGAGGGGAAGCTATGTTTTTCATTTCCTGTGAGGAGCAGAGAAAATAGAGAGAGAGCAGGGAGAGAGCAAGTGAAAAAGAGACACAGGGAAAAAAAACAAGCCTGCAGTTCACCCTGACTGTGGTCTGTATATGTGCTGTGGTTGGTGGGTATGGTATTATCTCCAACTTGTTTTTTTGTGTTGTGGTGACATTCTCTTCACATTTTTCTCTCTCTCTTTTTCTCTCTGTCTCTCTCTCTCTCTCTCTCTCTCTCTCTCTGGGTGTGTGGAGGTTCTGTGCTGTTCAATGAATTGGATTAATCCACACGGTGCTGTTTGCTTTTTCCCCACCAATGGATTGCCCTGTATTCTAAAGGAGAATCCAGGCCTATGATCCATGGACACATACTGGTGATCACTTGAAAACTTCATATTTTGGGATTGTGTGTTTTTTTGTCTGTTCTTTTCTCTTCTCTTCTTGATCCACACTGTCCTCTGGGAAACCGTCAGCCATCTTTTCTCTCAATGGCTGAAGCAGTGACACTCAGTGACTGTCTCCTACACACGTGAAAAAAGGGATTGAAGGAGCCCCTCTGCGATCGACATGCTCTGTTTTTTTTTAATCCAGCTGACACGCACAAGCACACAGTGTGAGTTTTCAAGACTAATGTGCGACGTGCAAGTGTGAGCAGGCTCATCTGCTTTGTCTACATGGCACATTGGACTGAAAAGTCTATGTAGTGACCTTAATCAGAGGCTCTTTTGTTTCCTCTTTGTCAGCCTGATATTATCGGAACTACACGTTTGGAAAGGACTTTAAGTCTTGGCCTGAAGTGTCTCTGTGGTGTTATTCCAATAACAGGTCCTGCAAAGAGGCCAAAGGGTAGTTTTGTGTGTCAAACGGCATAGCATCTAGACGTGTGTTATTTTAGGGGTTGCCTGTGGAAGTGGTTGCCTGGGCCAACAATAGTACATAATCTGCTGTGTGTGGTTGCATGGATGTGTGAGTCACTGGATTTGCGTCAGAGCACTGTAATGTAAGTTAATTGTGTGCTTTGGCTGCCTCAGTTCTGAGATTTTGCAGCCTTGTGTGGCCATATTGTGAAACCACAGGCCTTCACAGTAATCGATAAGCTGTCATGACTGTTATTTCTTCAATGCAATAATCAAGCAAACATTGAGGTGTCTAGAAGGTCTTTTGCCAAGATTGTCTTTTGTTGCAATGTGACCTTTGAACCTAGTAGATCGTACACAGATGTATGGTGGAAGTGAGAGGCCATTAAAGACAATAAGTACCTTACCACACTATATTAACGGCTCTTAAAAATATATATTCATAATCATTTAACGGGCGTAGCTAAGTAATGTATTCTAATTTAATCTAGTCAAGCTTGCATTATGACCCGATGAATGTCATAAAAGGTAATAGAAAAGCCATGCTGAAGGGTTTTGCTCGGCTGTGACGAGACACCTTTTGCCTCCGCTACATCTCTGTGGCTAATCAGGAATTGGAGAAACCTGACAGGCGAGCAGCAGCAGCAGCAGCAGCAGCAGCAGCAGCAGCAGCAGGGCTGACTGAGTAAGAGGAGGGTGCCACAGAGACCTGAGAAGGAGGTGGAGGAGGGACGGAACACTCAAAGAGCGTCATTCATCGGAAAAGAAGGGCCTCACTCTCTCCTCTCCTCCTCCCCATTTGTCTTGTCAAAGGAACTGGCATTGAGGGCAAATCTCAAGGAACTAGAGCAATTGCATTTGGGCTTTATTGCACCGTTCTTGATTGGATGTTAATCTGCTTGGTTTTTGGTGAGGATGCTTTCATTGAACGGTGTGGTTTAACATGAATATTCTATAGGTCTGCTTCTTACCTAGGTCGAGAACATAGAGATAAAGGCATGTGATTCATTGTGGTTGAGAAAGAGATCAGTGGGGCTGGCAGATATCTACGTGATATTGTACAGTGCTGTAATTAACCGGGCTCTTGAGGAGGAGCTTGTCTTCTATGTAAGGTGTCTTGGGAGATCAGGTGTAGGCCTGAGTAAGGAGCCTTTTAAAGCACCTTAGGGAGTAGACACATGGAGAAATGGGGGAGGTGGAGGTAGATGTGTTCAAGCCTAACAGGATCAATACTGTCAATTATCCTGTGATTAGACATATCAGGAATAAGTCACAGGGAGCTTTGTATATCTGTTTGTAGTCTCATTAAAAAAATTGGGAAGTTGCCAGACGGACAGTGAACGTAAGGACGGATGAAGGCTAATGACATCAAAGATGATTAGGTTAACTGCTTTGGTTTCACCTCACTGGGAGACACCAAGTTCCCTAACCTTAATGTCTTCACCATGCGTGCTGTGTAGACCTATCGCCATTGGAATTTGCTGCATTTGCACACCGGAACAAAAATATTCAGCCAATTCAAGATTTCTGGGGGCCTTGATGGGATTTTTTTTAACACCTGAAATGCCACACAAAGCTTTTAAATTAATTTTAGTGTGAGTCCATCCTTCTTCATGCACCTTAAGTGTCTCAGTGGAGAAGGTCAGAGGGATGCTGCGGTAGCTGTAAACAACTTCAAAACTCTGGAGACAGTCTCCTGTGTGGGAGTTGGCCAGCATTTGCGTCACCCTTGTTTACCACTTAACAGATGTGCTACAGCAGAATCTCAGACCTGACTCTCTCTCTTTCTCTCTGTTTTTCCCTCTGTTATGTTGCAGTTTGGCTGAGGGGGAGATAAAGACAGGGCCAGATGTAATGGAGGGGATGGACATGTCCATGCAACCCAAAGGTAAGGGTCTGAAACACACATCCAGTTCTACTTAATAGCCTTTGGTGCATTGTTTTCTACCCTTAGACATCACTTTATTGTTGTGTTGAGAGCAATGAATCTTCTGTGATAAGATGCTTATCGTGCGTCGCCGGTATTAGCAGGCGATTTACTGGATTGTTGGTAGGCTAGTAGATCCAGAGTAGCCGATCCATGTTCATGTTGAATGCAGCAATGCACAGAATTGTACTGTGACGTATAATTAAGATTTTAGAGGAGCATGGGGAAAAAAATAGATAAATTGGTGGATGAATGAATTGATGGAGAACTGAAGGAAGTCCTACAAAATGGTTGATAGATGTACTGTCTGGTGTATAGGGTTGGTAGGATTACCCTGGTTAATGGTCACTACAGAACCTTTGGCCTTTGGTCCTGGTTATCAGTGACCAGGAGTGATTCATGTCTTCTGTTGTCATAGTTCAGGGCCCGTATTCACAAAGCATTTTATCTTGCCACTAAGACTTCTCCTAAGTTGCTCTAGTTTACTCCTAAATCCCATTCACAAAGCTGCTGAGCCCAACCTTTACTAAGGAAAAGTGAGACCTCCTAAGCTAAGAGAAAGACTGTGTTGCTATGGCTGACGTCAAGTCTCCTGCACAAGCTTGCTTTCAGTGACCTCAGAGGTCTGTGAGTAGGCGTGTGCTTCATAGTGTATCGCAGAGAATGATAAATAAATATATATGTGACAGGCTGGACATTAAATACAGGATATGTTACCCACTGACTAGTATCTTTGTACAGTTTTGAAAATGCAGCTGTATGATGACACGTTTGTGTAGACAGGAGCTAGTTTAATTTAACAACCAAACGTTAAATTCAGTTTCGGTAAGTTGTTAGGTATTTCAGTTGGTTAGTGATGTTATTGAATCCCTTGAAGCTCCATACGTCTTCCTTCGTGATTGAGACCATAGGTTAATTCTGCGTTTCAAAACATTATAACGTGAATGATATAAACTGCTATTTTCCATTTGTCTGGGAGTTGGTCTTAGTGAGTTAGGAGTCCTCTAAACTACAATTTAGCTTCAACTACAACCAGACTTGGGGTTAGTTTCAGCGCTGAGAGGCTGTGAATTATTCTTAGTAAAAAAACTAAAAGAGGAGTCCTGAATCAGGCCTAACATGGCCATTATTTTAAAGTTTCTCCTAAGTTGGCAAGTTAGCAGCTATGTTTAGCCTTAAGATGCTTTGTGCAGGTGGGCCCAGATTTGTTCTAGCTCAGCCTTTAAATTGGATGCATTACTTTGACATTGACAATGGTGTGGCTATGGTGGATGTATTACTGAAACTAGAAATTATCATTCATCATGCTTAGCTCACCGATTATTAAAACATCAAGCCTGATCAGTCATTGTATCTCTTTTCCCCATGGCACCATTCTCTGCCTTGTCACCACCAGTAGTGGACCAAGGGTCAGCTGAGAAGGCCGTGGTTGCAGCACCGAAGCGCAAGCTGCCCAGCCCCCCTCACTCCTCCAATGGACACTCTCCCTCTGGAACCTCCCCCAGCCCCATTAGGAAGAAGAAGAAGCCCGGTCTCATCCACAGCAGCAAAGACCAGGTAGGCCGCCGAAGAATATGGTGGTGTGATTGGCAATATTGCTTTCATCACTACCAGTATTACACACACTAGTGTCACCTTTTGAACAAATCCTAGTTTCTTTAATAGTTAAGGCACGTGTGGTGAATGCATTTATAAGTTTAAGGGTCATTGTAAATGAGGTAAAGGGTCATTGTTTCGTTTACTTTAATGGTCAGTTGGGGTCAGGCATATATAGCTTGTGGCTGAAACATTCAATGCAGTATTGTAACAGTTTTCTTTTTTTGAATCAGGCTGTTCCCATTCCTATATGGACCATATCTGTTTCCTATCATAAAACCCTAAAATCAATCTAACAGTGTGATCATTTTTAGATCTCCAAGTGTGTATATTTACAAGTAATTAAGTACTGTTGTTTTCTTACTATTAATAAATGCACTCTTATATATGTAATCTTTACTCTTAAATAATTGGGGTGTTGCTGCTCGCTGCTTTCCCCTGGTGTATTTGAATTGTAGGGGTGGCAATTACACAAATCACAAGCCAAAGCAATCTATAATCTGAACGCCATTAGCCCCAAATTATTGTAAGTGGTTTTTCATAAAAGTATTCAACAATGTTACAACAAAATTACCACAAGTAGTGTCTCTCTGGAAGTATTTGTCACTCTGCTCCATGGTGCCTTTCCCATTCATAGGACTACTGTCCATTTTTGTGATTATTTTTAAATCTAAAAATCATAAACTACTGCTACTACTATTACTACTTTACTGACAGACGGAGCCAGTTTACATATACTGTCATTGGTTAGTAATCCTAACACAACTCAGATCACACCTAGTTCAACAACAGTACCTTTACATTCTCAGTGTAACTGACTCCTCACATGTGATTGCTTTTGCTTTTTCACTGTGATGATTGCTGTGCTTACCTTAAAACCCATTGTGTCGTTTGATTTCTGATGCTTATTATGACACGTACGCTTGGTATTTTTGTCACTGTCCCTGATTTGCTTGTGTGTATTTGATATTTACCTGCCAGTTGCTCTGCTGTGGCTCACTGCACCTCCCCCTGTGTTTGTGGCTTGTATTTTGATTCCAAACCCCCTTTTCCTTTTGTGTCTCTCTCGCCTGCGTTTCAGTCTGAGCTAAGGCATGGTCCCTTTTACTATGTGAAGCAGCCAGCACTCACCACAGACCCTGTTGATGTTGTACCGCAGGACGGCCGCAACGACTTCTACTGCTGGGTGTGCCACCGCGAGGGCCAGGTGCTCTGTTGCGAGCTCTGCCCGCGGGTGTACCACGCCAGATGCCTGAAATTGGCAGCAGAGCCCGAGGGCGACTGGTTCTGCCCCGAGTGTGAGGTAGCGTGTGTGTGGTGGATGGCCACGGCACGAGTGTGTGTGTGTGTGTGTGTGTGTGTGTGTGTGTGTGTGTGTGTGTGGACATGTGTGGTGTTGTTGTTAATGCGTGCATCTGCTTGAGCCTGGGTGTAGTAGGCCATGGGCTGCTTCCCTCCCTGCTCTCACTCACTTTGATTGGATTGGTTTCCATTGTCTGTTTTCAGTCATTTTGTTTACTTCCCCTCTCGCTCCCTCTCTGTCTCTTCCACTCAGTCCTTCTCTTTTTATCTCTCTCTCTCTTTCTCACACACACACACACACACATACACACACACACACACACACACACTATGACACTCTACATTATTGTCTCTGTATGTCTGCTTATCTACCTCTCATTCCATCGCTGTCTCTATTGTCTCTTTCTCTGTCCTTCATTGTCTTACCAAGATAACACTGGCTTGGCTGTCTGAAACGTATCATTGTTCTGGTCTCTTGGCGTCCAGCCAGGCAGATCCAGTGAGCAGAGAACAGAGGAGTGGAGACGCCTGGCCATGTGCTTATGAGCTAATATCTGCTACTGATACATTTGTAGCACACCTAAAAACAATGGCCACAAATTATTTCACAGATCTAAACCACTTAGCCATTGCTGTGTAGCTCCATTGCTGCCGATGCTAATGAGCATTAGTTTGCACTGTACACCATAGCAGGGTGTTTTTTTTGCTTTGGGCTGGGATTAGCTCACTTGCTAGTGGTCACAGTTGCCTGTTGAGATTTATGCGCGAGCATACGCTACTGTTAGTAAGTGCAGCTTCCATAGTTATGTTGTTGCACTGTTAAAGCTTTTTTTACTAAATGGTGAAAGTGCTGTACTTAGATTATTTGCTTGTGCAGCGTTGTGATTCAGTGGCTTCATAGTTGATTTCAATGTAAATCAATTTGTGCTCCTTGATAATCAGTGAAGCCAATATATACTAATTTTCTCATGCACTAAATGTGGTCTAGTGTGATATTATGTTAGGCTGAATTGTTTTCTACTGTCATCAATATAAACATTCTGTAATTTCTTTCCAGAAAATAACGGTGGCCGAATGCATAGAGACTCAGAGCAAAGCGATGACCATGCTAACACTAGAGCAGCTGTCTTATCTGCTGAAGTTTGCCCTTCAGAAGATGAAACAGCCAGGGGTAAGTGGCCATGCACACCCAGCAGTCCTCACCACAATCTATCACGCAGGCCCTCCTGACTAATTCACTCCAATGATGCATGTTGTCTCACCCAGGGGTATACTCCAGGAAGTGTGTGTGTGTGTCACTGTGCTTGCATGGGTGCTCTGGTGCTCCTACACACAACTTTATTTCACAGATATGTACTGTCTGTAATGTGTTATGAGGTTGCTCAAACTCTGTCTATGTTCTTGCCTGGGTTTGTGAGCAGACAGAGCCATTCCAAAAGCCGGTTTCTCTGGACCAGCATCCAGATTACGCAGAGTACATCTTCCACGCAATGGACCTGTTGTCACTAGAGAAGGTAGCAACTCTTGCTAATAGATGTACTCCGCTCTATGCTGTTTTTACTTGCATAGCACTCTTATAGTAGTTTAGCCTTATATTTGTTTGTGTATATATATATTATGTTCACAAACATAATCAACCTAAATAACCGCATTCTTATAATAAACATAAAACCAATAAATGAACACATTATATTCTGATGGTTTTAATTCTGTTCTGCATCATGGTTCTAGAACATAAAGAAGAAGATGTACGGGTGCACAGAGGCCTTCCTGGCTGACGTGAAGTGGATCCTACACAACTGCATCATTTACAACGGAGGTCTGCAGAACAGCTGCTTCAGTCACACAGTGGCAACATTTTATCGACAGTAGCACACTGTTTTTCCAGTGGATTTAAAATTGTCATTGTATTTTTCCCAGGCAACCACAAACTGACAGCAACTGCTAAAGTGATTGTGAAGATCTGCGAGCATGAGGTATTTATCAGACTTTGTCTTTGCATTGTGCAGAAATAGACTTGACCATAGTCATGTGGAACCTCTCCCCCACTCTCCTTGTTCTTTTTTTCCAGATGAATGAAATTGAAGTTTGTCCAGAGTGCTACTTATCATCTTGCCAAAAGAGGGACAACTGGTTTTGTGAGCCATGTGTAAGTTTAGTTTAACTCGTATGGGTCATGTACCGCTGATCTGCTGTAGTGTTGCCAGTAGCATAGGGCAACGAGCCAAAACAGACTAAGCGAATTATGTTAATTGGATTGTCAACGACCAGGTTGTTTTAAACAGGAAGTGATCAGTCTGTTCTCATAGTTGACATGCCAGGAATGTCAGGAAAAATGGACAGACTGTTCAGAGTCCTCAAATCCGTCCACCGGAAGGAATAGCAGAAGGTTGCCTGGTGTGTTGAGTGAGTCCCATTTTCTTTTGCATCGTGTGAACTGCCGTGCACATGTTCACCATACACCTGGGGAAGTGATGACGCCAGGATGCACTGTGGGAAGAAGACAAGCTGGTGGAAGAAGTATGACACAATGGCTAATGGTCTGCTAGGAAACTCTGGTTTTGGCTCTGGGTATTGACACGGAGGTCAGAGACTATATGAACATTGCTGCGGAGCACGTGGCAGTGCCCTTTTGGCATTGAGCTCAATAGCGTGCCCTGCCCCACTGCACACCATGTTCGGGATTGGTTCCAGACATGAACATGGCTTAGAGGTCAAGGCTGCCCTGGCCTTTAATTCCACAGATCTCAATCCAATTAAGCATCCTTGGGGTGTGGCAAAACATCAGGTCTGGCAACACTTCACAGCAATAGATCCTTAAAGCTCTGCAAGTTAACCCTCTTGGTGCCAGAGACCACAGGGCACTTTTAAGGTCCATACCTCCGTGATCAGACCTGTTTTGGCATCACTTGGAGGACCGACAGCGTACTCGGCAGGCACTCCTAGTGTTTTGGCTGACTGGTGTATAATATTATGCAACATCTGTAAAATTATGTACACATCTTGCATATTTTATGTGATGTACCTTGGCTGACTTTGATATATTTCTGGATGCTGATATTTTTCTCTTATGTATATATATATATATATATATATATATACTTATATTTATACTTATATTTTCTATATGTGTTATATGTCATGTGTCCTCTCTGCTTCCTGTGTGCTCAGTGCCATCCTCACCCCCTGGTCTGGGCCAAGCTGAAGGGCTTTCCTTTCTGGCCAGCTAAAGCCCTGAGAGAGAAAGATGGACAGGTGGACGCCCGCTTTTTTGGCCAGCATGACCGGTGATTCCTCCTACCTCCCTATAACAAGCAGAGGAAGCTCAGCCCCCATTTCAGTTATTAACAGTTCAGCTCTCCTTCTACCCTCTGAACTCCATATGTGGTTGCAGCATCTGTTCTACCGTCTGTTGAATTTTCTTTTAATTTGTGGGCTCTGTAAAACAATGTCTATCTGTTTTTAATTATACAAAATAAATGAATAAAATTGTATACAATTCAATTCAGTCTCCATGGTAAAATTAACCACTTTTGCTTTTTGATTTCCACAGGGCATGGGTCCCTATAAACAACTGCTATCTAATGTCCAAAGAGATTCCCTTCTCTGTGAAGAAGACTAAGAGCATCTTCAACAGTGCCATGCAGGAGATGGAGGTGTATGTGGAGAACATCCGCAAGAAGTTCGGCGTCTTCAACTACGCTCCGTTTCGGACACCTTACACACCCAACAACCAGTTCCAGATGCTGCTGGACCCGGCCAACCCCAGCGCCGGCACGGTCCGGCTGGATAAGCAGGAGAAGATCAAGTTCAGCTTTGACATGACGGCCTCTCCCAAGATGCTCATGGGCAAGAGCATGCTGTCGGGCGGAACGGGGCGACGGATTTCCATGACTGAGATGGGGCCGAGATCCCCCATGAGCACCAACTCGTCTGTGCACACAGGGTCAGACGTGGAACAGGACTCTTCAGACAGGCCAGGACGAATGCAGCACTACAGCGCAGGGGAGGATTCCATGGACTACACAGGTATAATTGTATTTATTATGCTTTAAGAAGAGAGACAGGGTTGTGCTTACTTGAAAAAAGCAAGACAAACGTACCTTGAGAGAAATTAAATTGAACCCTGTTTTCATGGTATTTACTTGTCATGGCCATGATGGCTATTTGATGGCTGTGATCAGTTGCCGCCAGTTTGATGATCTTTTGGGTTTTCATAGTTTTGTACTCAAAGGCTGATGAGTGTGAAGGCCACACAAACTACTCAAATTACTACAAACAAGTCCTCTTCCTTAATCTCATAACACTCACACAGTCTTGTCCTGCTTACAGCAAAAATATGATTTTGTGTGTGGTTGTGTGCAAGAGTGACTTGTTCAATTCTGCCTCCTCCATGTCATCTCAGCATCTCCAGCTTCTAAGATGGGCCTGTTGTCGAGCACAGACAGCCCCAAGCCCTTCTCCCCCCAGGGCACTGCCACGCCATTCGTCAAGCAGGAGAGAGGCTCCACCGGCAGCATCCTCAACCTTAACCTAGGTGAGCTAACCACTGGGAGCACAGACACAGACACCGAGCGCCTGGGATTAAAGGGTTTGTAGTTTGTACCTGCACTAATAAGATCTGGGAGGTGAATTGGATTAGGGAGATTTTGGATGGTGCTCTGAGGGTAGGTTGAAATGCAATTATGGCTGTCTGATCACTTCAGCGTGTGACACAGTGTACGAGCCATGGTCCCAATATGTGTCTGTGTATCTCTGGAGTATATTTCTGTTATGTCGAAATCCCAAATATTAGTCCTGGGGGAATTATTTATTAAGTTACAGCCACATATACAGAGGAGGAGGGGGGGCCTTTACAATGTTCGTCTAAATTATAGATCAAGTTTATAGGTTTCATAAAGCTACAAATCAAATTATCATTAGCATATTTTCAGAAATCAAATGTGGGACACGTGGTAAAAACGATTCATATATTTCTATAAAGAACACAATCTGGTGTATACATAATGACAAAATTGAAGATGTATCTATTTTAAATATTTCCAAATAAATGAATAAAATGTGTTCCATTATTCAGATGTTGAGGGTTGGAATACACTACCTAATTTATTTTGAAAAATTGAAATTGAAACACTTCACAACGGATTTTAAGAGTGTGTGAAAGGAGTGAGGCATGTGCCGATGACCGACCTCTCAGTATAACCTCAAACTTAACACCACCATGTTGGGGGAGCCGTAGCACGCGGTAGCGGTGGCGTCCCACACCATACACATGTCTAGAGCCCATGAGGTTCGCCCAAGTTTGCCTCCGGTCTGAGATCATTTCTCGAGCCCCCTCCCCATCTCCCACTTCTACTCATTTCCTGTAGCATCTTCACTGTCCTAATAGCCCCCCAGATCACTTTGGTGTGTTTTCACACACATGACCTTTGTGTGATAACTCCGACATAAGATAAGGTTTACTTTTCCTTTATAGTATTATCAGTTGTTGTTGCCAGGGAAACCAGGTTTCACTCTATATTAGAATCTTACGAACCATAAAATTGGAAGGAGAATGTTGTGAAGAACAGCAAAGTGCATTGGCAGCATGCGGAAGACAGACCCGTGACCAGACTGAGAGAACAAGTGTAGCACCCAACTGCCAAATGCAAATTTCAACAAGAAAAAATGAAAAATGAAAACAGAAAACAGAAAGAAATGCTGTGTGGCTAAGATCTGTCCTGAAAGCACACCTGTTAGACACCACACACACACACACACACACACACACATATCCTGATGTCCTTTCGATTTGACTCGTCATCTAATCACAAGAGAAGCGGGTAGAGATGGAGAAAAAAACAAAGTAGGGAGCAGCCTAGACAAATGTGCCCTGTGTGTTGTCTTTCCACAGATCGGATCAAAGCAGAGATGGACCTAAAAGAGCTTAGTGAGACGGTACAGCAGCAGCAGCAGCAGCAGCAGCAGGGGGCACCAGTGCTCCGGGCCTCGGCCAAGAGACCCCCCCGCAGCCTGGACAAGACCATTGAGAGCTGCAAGGCCCAGCTTGGTAAAAATTGAAATCTTTCACTCACATCACAAGTATACAGACCAACACGATAACAGTTTTGGAAAGCATAATTATTATCTTATCCATGTTCCTTTAGCTCTGGCGAAACATTGTACCAGTAGCATTAAACTCATGGGTACAATGCCCTGGAAATGCCCTGGAAGCACAGGTTATATAGAAAAGATGTGTGTACCTTTGCTAAATGAATACATGTACATGCAGTATAGGTATTCCTGTACGTATAGCCGATGAAGTGCGCTTCAGCTGTTAAGTGATCCCTGTCGCAGGCATTGATGACCTCTCTGAAGACGTGTACCGCGTGGAGCACAGCGACTCTGAGGACTCGGACAAGTCAGACTCCAGTGACAGCGAGTACCTCAGCGACGAAGAACAGAAGCCCAGGATCCACAGTCAGGACAAGGACAAGGACCGGGGCGACAGAGAGTCCAAAAAGAGGTCCCGCAACGCCTCCGCGGAGAGACAGGAGAAGAACGGGGGGGTCCCCGGGACGGCGGCGGGGATGCCGGGTCGGGATAAACCCGCCCCCGATGGCCCAGGGCCGGCGAGAGAGAAACACAATAGTGTGGAAAAGGAGGCTCAGGAGAAGCAACGGGCGCCGCAGCATCAGCGGCAGGTGAAGGAGGAACCGAGGGCTCGTGCCGATGCAGACATGGACTCCGACTCCGAGAGGGAGCTGGTCATAGACCTCGGGGAGGACACGGGCCGGGACCGGAAAAGGCCCAAGAGGGAGCCAACATCTGTCCCCTCAGAAACAAAAAAGGAGCCAACAGCTGTCAAAGCAGAGGGTAAAGACCAGTCATCTCACTCTTAATATTGCATGATGGCGAGAATGTGTAAAGCCGGGGAAGGGGATTGTTCTGAGCAAATCATGCACTGGAAATCATACATGTTTGTATAGATTCAAAGCCTAACCTGATTTGGTTATATGTGTGTTATGGTTGCATTTTATCAGGGCAGTGTGTCATTTGCATGTGGTTTAGTTTGATTGTGCTTTACCTTCCAGTGATGACTCCATTATGCATTGTGTAGCATACTATGATCTCTATGCATACACTGTAGGTGAAGTATATGCGCTGTAATAAGCATTTTAATCTCCATTCAGGTAAAGCGCCTTCTTCCAGCAACACTGCAGCCTCCTCCTCCTCTGCTGACAGCACTTCCAGTTCCACCAACACCGGCGTCAAAGACTCTCCCCACCCAGCTGTGGGTCCCCCCCTGAACGTGGTATCCATGCCAACCTTGGCCTCTTCCGCTCTGGCCCCTGGAGTCACCTCAACCACCTCTTCCCCTTCTCCAGCCGCCATTCCGTCCATGCTGCCTTCCTCTAATGCCGTCTCCTCCTCCTCCTCCTCTTCCTCCTCCTCCTCTTCCTCCTCCAACACGGTGAAGAAGCAGCGCCCCCTGCTGCCCAAAGACTCCACGGCGGCCGCTCCGGCCATGCAGCAGCGCCCGGTCGTGTGGAACCCTGCCACCAGTGCCAAGTTTCAAACGTCCTCGCAGAAGTGGCACATGCAGAAAGTGCAGCGGCAACAGCAGCAGGGGCAGACTACACCGCCCGCCGCACCGGGGGAGACTACACAGCCAGCCGCACCGGGGCAGTCTTCACAGCCAGTTGCACAGGGGCAGACGCAGGGGCAGACGCAGGGGCAGACGCAGGGGCAAACGCAGGGGCAAACGCAGGTGCAGGTGCAGGTGCAAGGCGTGTCAGCTGCACAGGCACAGTCCTCCAGCACACGATACCAGACCAGACAAGCATTGAAAGGTGATTGCATTCGTACAAACAGAGGTTTCCATATTCTGATATTACATTTAAGGTCTGTGTTTGTAGGTTGGTGGGCACTCCCAGTTCAGTCACAGTTCAACAGCACTACATCTACATAGTAACTGACTTGTATGTTGCTTGTGGTTTACTCTGTGTGTGTATGTGTGTGTTCAGTGATGGTTTTGCATCATTGTAGTTCTACATTCTCCCTCCCCTATAGCTGTTCCTAAAGACTCTCCCCAGGGTGCATCAACATCTGGGTCTTCTCTCTCGTCCTCCTCCATGGCTGGAGATTTCGGTATCCCCACCGCCTCTGCTGATGTGGCCGCAGACATCGCCAAGTACACTGGCAAAGTACGTTAACTACAAGTGAACTCACAGCACATGTAATTTTACCCGGTGGGCTTCCATAGGGTGCACAAGCTCATGGGGTGCTCAAGAAGAGCATGAGGGTTTGCTTAGGGATGCCATTACCTGTAACCAATACCACTATTGATAGTTCTTTGTTTAATTGCTATTAATAAACCTAGCAAAATGACATTTACGGTAACACTTTACTTAAACCCAGTATCCATAAAGCATCATAAACACATTTATAAATATTTATAAAGTATTCATAATGCATCATAGCATCTGACTAGTCTATATAACTTATAAATAGACATGACTGCACTCATGAAGCATTAAGATGTTGTTGTAGGCTCTGTCGTCGTAGCAACCTCACCACTGCTGCCTGCCTAGCTAACAACCAACCGCTCCCGCTAGCCTTATGAAAAGGAAAATGTAGCATGAGCTAGTTTCTTCTTAAGCCCCGTCGCTGCTAAACCCTTCTCACACTGTCCACACGTGAAGGGGTTTTCCATGCTGAACATCAGCAGCGTGGAGGAGTTGGGGCTTAAACCCAATAGCCACGCGTACCTTGTCTTTGGCCTCCAGAGCTCTTAACATGACCTCTGTCTTGACTACCAAACAGATTTGTTGTAAGAAATGGGGAAACAACTAGATGCCGGCTTCCCAAACCTAGCCACCTGGGAAGAGATCGGCATCATTGCAATCCAAACTCTCAGCACCACATGAGGTGTGGTTCAGAGCTGCAGCTGCCTGACGGGTCTGGCGCTATGGCTGGCGCTATGGCTAAATGTATCCAGCCTGAGCGACAAGGAGAGGATTGCTTATCTCGATGCCCCCGTAGACACCACAGTCACAATGGGTGGATTCAGCTCAAGGACTGGAAACAGAGATAATCTCCTTAATGAGCAAAAGAGCAATCGGAACAGTGTGGTTAAAGGACAGTCATTGGGGGATTTCCTCTCTGTACTTCCTCATTCCAAAGAAAGATGGGGGACTACAACTGATTCTAGAACAAACACCTCAGAAAGGACAAAATCAGAATGCTCACACACAAAGTTCTGTGTCGCTCAATGCGTTCAGGAGATTTACTCTGGCCAATCTCCAAGACGCTTACTTTCATAAACGCATTTACCCTGCCCACAGGAAGTATTTTAGGTTTGCCTATCAGCTCACGAGGGCCTGTCAACAGGACTTGGCTAAACAACAAACACATAAATGTCCTTGAACTGCTGGCTGTGTTTCTAGCACTGGAGCACTTTCTCCCCCATCTGCACGGTTGTCATACCCTAATCAGGACGGACAACTCAACTGTGGTGGCGTACAAATCACCAAAGGGGGGCGTGCAAACTGTTTTTATAGAAATACAGTATATAAAGGGGGTCTTGGGACTCTCTGTGATTGGTCTGTCTACAGACAGACATGGTGTAATTGGTGCTTCCGCGGTCGCCAGAGGCATTTCCCAAAGTGAGATACTCACTCATCAGTTATCAGAGAACTAGAGTTATGTTAAGTGACCATTATATAGAATTATGTCAATCATTATGAGGCATTATGAATACTTTATAACTCTTTATGAATGTGTCTATAATGCTCGATGGATACTATGTTTAAGTAAAGTGTTACCACATTTACATCTCATTCCATGGATCCATTAAATGTGGTATTGTCATATCACTGTAAGATTTAACTTTGGTTTTCATTTGTATTCTCATTTCAGATGATGGACACAATCAAAGGGACTATGACAGAAATTTATAATGACCTCTCCAAAAGCACATCTGGGAACACTATAGCAGAGGTCAGTCCTGGGGATGATTTCAAAAGAATTGTATTTCTCAATTTATGTGTTTCTTCGTCCTTGTGTGATTAGGTTGTGGTGTATTTGTGGGGCTGATGATGACAATTATATCAGTTTATATTATATTATTTCCAATTATATTCAATCTCCTTAGCTAGATAACAGAAATAGTGATTTAATAGTAATCTCAGATTTAAATAATTGTTAAATTGTTTTCGTAATGGTTATCAGTAAGAATTGGTGGCTGTGAAACTGAAGGGGATAAGACCTTGACACAACTAGATCACATCAGGGCCCATGTTCACTAAGCATCTGAAGGCTAAAAGTAGCTGCTAACTTTGGGATTTAGGAGAAACTCTTCAAAATAATAAGACTGATTTACAAAGCCCCTTAGCACTAAACTAGCACCTCAGTCTGGGAGAACTAAGAAGTAGTCGAGAGGACTAATGCCAGGATCAGACACGATATTTTTGTCTTTCACAATGGTCACCATGTCCGATTAGTGGTCTTGATCGGGAGACTGACAACACTACAAGTGTGACCCCGAACAATCATCTTTCATGTCCTCGCAGGAGTTTAAAGACCGTCTGGGAGGAGGGTCAAGACATTGTCAATCATGGCTACAAAAGGGCCAAGTGTGATGCTGGCGGTCTTGTGTTCGGGTCCACAATTGTTTTTTTCTTCCTTTTGTGTTTCTTTTCTGTTCCTGGGTGTGACGAAGAGGACAGTATGGCCTTTCATTCAAAGAGAACTTGATGTGCCTGGCAATATCAGGCAAAATCAATTGTTTTTTACGAAAACTGTATCAAACTGTTAAATTTGTGTTACAAGTTTAAACATGAAGCTACAACATGTCTTCAATTAGTATGATACCATAACGCTGTGAAGCCAAAGCTCAACAAACCTTTCCTCTGTTTCGTTGTTCCACCTGACAGCCGCAACGGCAGCATTTATCTTTACCATTTGTACAAAGGTCAGAGAGTACTCAGTTATCCTAGTGGTCATCCTGAAGGAACACGTCATACGCAGGAGAATACAAAACAGTCTGACAGCCTAGACTTTTCGTCAGGGTGTTATGGGTTGTTCTTTGATTATAGGTGCTTTTGGACCGGAGGAACTTTTTCATAGTTCTTAGAAATGTTGGAGGAAGCCCCCCTTTATTGTGTGTCTACACCACAGGAACTAAGAATGATCTTAGTTCTTAGAATGCCAATTTGAGGGGCTTTTTTTAGCTCCTTCATAGCAGGTACTCTCCCAGCACAATATTAGCCCTGTGGTGGCCTATGAGGCTTACGCCTACTCACCGCCACAGACCCGTCACTCATCGACCAATCACCCAAGTCATTCATAGCAAGCTTGTGCATGAGACTTGACGTCAGCCTTAGCAACGCAGTCTCTCTCTTAGCTTATGAGTTCTCACTTTTCCTTAGTAAAGGTTGGTCTCAGCAGCTTTGTGAGTAGGATTTAAGAGGGAAAACTTTTAGTTAGAAACTTTTAGTGTGACTTAGGAGCACTCTTAGTGGTAAGATAAAATACCATGTGAATATGGGCCCAGGTCTGTAGAGCAGGTTTTAAAAGCTGAGTTTTTAAGGTGCTTGGCACAGAGACAGGATTTTGTGTAGTGTGTATATGTCTGACATGCTGGACTTTTGAACTGTTCCCAGATCCGCAAGCTAAGGATAGAGATTGAGAAACTCCAGTGGTTACATCAGCAGGAGCTCTCTGAGATGAAGCACAACCTGGGTATGAGAAACCAAAACAGACTATGCTAGCACATACACATACACTGCACATTCACATTATAACAGCAGGTGTGTGTGTGTGTGTGTGTGTGATTTCTTTCTCTAACTACAACAGAACATATACACAAATGGAGCCATACCCATTATACACACACATACAAACAGCTGCACTTTGTGTCATAGCAAGTTTGAACAAAGCTTCTCTGTAATAATCAATTGTGTTTAAAATTCATGATATGATGGTATATATATGTATGTGTGTCTGTGTGTGTCTCTCTGGGTGTGTGGGGACACAGAGCTGACCATGGCGGAGATGCGTCAGAGCCTGGAGCAGGAGCGCGAGCGTCTGGTAGCGGAGGTGAAGAAGCAGATGGAGGCGGAGAAGCAGCAGGCCGCGGACGAGACCAAGAAGAAGCAGTGGTGCGCCAACTGCAGGAAGGAGGCCATCTTCTACTGCTGCTGGAACACCAGCTACTGCGACTACCCCTGCCAGCAGGCCCACTGGCCCGAGCACATGAAATCCTGCACGCAGTCAGGTACAGCGACCTAAGGTAGTATGTGATCCTGGGCGGAATGGTTAGTCATGCTGAGGTCTTTGGTTTATGTCTCCAAGAGCACACTTTGGCCAAATGATAAAATGGAGGCCTGTGTTTTTCAGTGTACTGCACGTCACTTTTGATAGACATTCTCAGCCAAATGACTAAAAATGTGTATAGATCAAACTGTTTTTAAATGGTGGTTGAAGGTACAGAAATAATGGCTAAATGTCATGTAGATCCATTGTAGCCGCATGGAAAAGGCAGATAGAAGGTTTTACCTGTGATGATGGATATGATGGTACATTTAATTATCATTTTCTTCAAATGAATCCCTGAATACAGTATCTGACCGATTGTTCTTGTGATTAACATGTACTCTGTAGAAGAAAGACTCATGCATTAGACAAGGTAGTTGTATAGTTTCACTATAGAGGTGGCTCAATAACCAGGTCAATACATCTTTATTTGGTAGACCATCGATAGAAGTCCAAAAGCAAAAACACACAATATCATCACCAGGGAAGACCCCATATAAAGGTACAGTCTCCCCATCCAGCTAGGTATGTTTCTATAGGTATCTATAGGTTGTAGTTTTATAGGTTCCATATGTTAATGTTTGTTTATATTTCATAACATAGGAAACCAGACTGGTTTTGCTGTTATATAGTAATGTGCTAGCATTTTATCTAAAGTTTGACATGTTTGAGGTCCGTAGTCTGGTGTGAGACTGCCGTCACACACACTGGCTTGTGCTCTTGGTAGCAAAAAAGCCTCAAGTGAGATATTTACCACAGGTTTAAGTTTCCCACTACAGCGGCTTCACATGTGGAATGAGTTGTGGATTGTGGCTTGTTGGTTGATATTAGTGCAAATGTTATATGTGGGCATAGATTCGTGAAATGTTTTCCTTAGTCACACTATTTCCTCATCCCTTACAGGCTCACACATAGAATCCTATTCTCCGAACTGTAACCTTGTGTTTGAAATTACCCCGTGGTTCATTCCTTTCTATGTGTGTTAACACTTGAGGAAATGTGTTGTGAAGTCTGTTGTGAAAAAACTCAGTACATAGTTTATATAGTCTAATTGTCATTAAATGTAACCTTTATGATGCTCTTTACAATTTCTTTATCTTAAGTATATGTGATTCCATTACCGGTGAGAATATTTTATGAAAATGTTCTTATCTGTAATAATAATGTATATTGTTTTATTTGGTGGAAACAAAATTGACTAGAAAACAGTGTACTGATGTGACTTGAAATGCAAAGTTAATTTTACTGTACTGTAATGATAAACACTGTATAACAGACCAGATTAGGACTAATTTCTCTTGATGTGTGTTTGCTGTCGCAGCCTCGGCCTCACAGCAGGAGTCTGAAGGGGAACCAGCGTGCAAACCCGTGGGTCAGTCCCCCAACATCCAGCCCTCGCCCCCTGTGGATGGCTGTGCCCAGGCCAAAAGAGATCGCTCTCCTGCTGGCACTGACAAAGGCAGGGACAGTGCCACCATTAGCGTGTCCTAACCCTCAAGCACAGCACCAGTGCCTGTGTTTCTGTACATAAATATATATATTGTTGTTGTTATTATTATGAATTATTATTATTATAATTTTTTACATTGGTGTATGTCACCTCGCCCTGTTACATACGTCTTACTCAAGACTGCTAAGGTGGGATACTGATGCTCACTCTTCTATGGCTGCGCTGAAAATTATTCCCCATGCCTTTTCGTCTGTCCAGTGATTGTGGATGACAAGATCAAGATTTTTTTTTTTTTACCCTTTTGGACCTTACCAGCAAGTTCACAGCACACCACAAAGAAAATGTCAAATTGTGTAAATGTGAAACAACTTTTTTTATACACACATATAGCTTCACATTGAAAAGAAACATAGAGACTTTATACAGTAATGATGGTAGCACTTCGAAGTGCCTGGTGGACACCACGTCATTCTTTGAACTGTGGAAAAGGACTGTTTTATGAAAGGATGTGCCACCCTTCAGTTTGAGGACTGAACCGTCATCACTTACACTATGAAAGATTCCTCAGATCCTGTATTGTGAACATAATCACAGAGCTGAAAGCTTGCAAGAGAGCATTAATGACTGTATTTCTTGTGAGCGTGTTTTTTTCTGTCTATGTCTCACAGATTTCAATGTTTACATACTGTAAATAAAAAGTGGGGGGTGGTGGTAGACTTTACATCTGTCTCTGTCCTTTTATTCTCAGTGGCTAGGTCAGTTCGGAGGCATTGACCTTCCTTTTGTTTCTTTGTAGATTTTGAAGAAAAAAAAACGAGTCTCCTTGTTGTCCTTGTGTTGAGTGTGGTTTTAGAGTCCGCCTTTGTAATCTATCCCCGTCTTTGTTTGGCTGAAAACCCTTTGAGAAGGAACTCGACCACCACCTGCTGGTGAGTTTTGGCACAGCATTTGAAAACCATGTCAACAATGTCCTAGTCTTGTTTAACAGAGTAGATATGTACACGAGTCGAACACAAACAGGTTCTCAAATCAGGAAGCTGGCTTTATTACCTTTCCTCTAAATGCAACGCTGACCTTTCAAATGTGCCCCACCCTGACTGTGAAATGTGCCCAAGTCAGTTTGATTCAAGTTCCTCTCACTTCATTGCCAAAAGATCAGCATCCCCCCCAGGCTGCGAGCCTCTTATTTGCCTCCCATATGTGTAGAAAAAGTGAAAAGCTGCCCTGCCCATGTGAAGAACATTCTAAAGGGTACATACCAAGGCAGAGAGGACACGTGTCTGTCTAATCAGAGTGCCCATGCATGCATGGCACTGGTCCCGACATGAGTGTCTGCAGAGATAGAGGAACTCCTGGGCATGGCGTGGCCCTCGCAACTTCCTGTTTAACTTGCACCCCCCAAAAGTACGATTGCTCGACTGCAAAGCTGAAATACAAGCTTTAGAGCGGCTTGGTGAGAGCACGCTGGGGCTGGGTTAGTTTCCCCTCGTCCAACCTGTGAGGAGCACTCACCACTAGATGAGCCGTGAGAACAGATGATGTAAGTTGTCATGTGGAGGTTTTTCCTTCGCCTTAATCCTCTTTCTAATAAAAGCTTTCTGTTTGTCTTGTCATTAGCAATTTTTTCTTGTTCTTGTTTTTGTTTTGTTTTTCTTTAGTGGCTGTCTAGTTGAATGACTGTCAGGACGTGTATTGCTTAAACAATGAGAGCCTGAGAGCCACCCTTTCTTTTATATGTGTTTATGAAATTACTAATAGATAAGATAACACTTGCGTTTTAAGTCCAATAACAAAAGAAGCTCTACTCAGAACATTTGTTGATGTCACTTTCAAATAACTTACAAGGCTAAAACTGGATGGACTGGTGTTTTTTTTTTATAACCAGTCACTCAAACTGAGGCACTATATTTCAACCTGCTGAAGACTTCCTCAGTTCCAGCCACCAGCATGGTGAGCCTGGCCAAGAGCTGAAGCATGTGGCTCCTGGAGAGAGAGTATGACATCAAAGTGGAGCAGCGAGCTGTGAGGAACGAACACCTTCGAGACCAACACAACAAGACCTCCTGCAGAAGCCCCACCAGGGAGTCAGATGTGTTGTGGTTTAAGCAGGAACAACGGCATAAGCGGCAGCTGGAGTTCGCTAAGAGAAGGACCACGGACGGTGGCACAACTAGGTTCGAAGTCACCACAGTGAGAAGACCCACGGGCACGAGATTAGGACCACTGGCACGTGAGGCCCCCTTGTCAACACAGCGTCCGCTGATAACGAGGGGTGGCATGGGAATCCCTAATGACGTCAAATCAACTTCACAGGTCTACAGAACATTCTGTTATTACAGCTATGATATCATGACAAGTCTGGCAGTTCATTCAACTGAAACACTAATATACTAAATTATACTATATAAAACGTCACTCTTTGTGAAAAATATGAATTTAAGGTGGTGTATTTAAGTAATTTAACACTACAGTTGTGAAAGCACGTAACATATGTTTTGATGTCCACTGTAGACCACTGGTCAAGCCCAGGCCACTTCCACTCTAAAAGGGAGAGAGTCTGCTGCAAAGCAAGCTCGCCTGAATATCATCTCTTCCATGAGGATGAAAGTCCACCAAAAGAGAACCATCTCAACCAAACAAGAGAGAGGTGGGCTATCGTACCATGTTGTGACTAGTTTCAGACCAACATAAGGTGTCATTGATCTGTGTTCTGACTTTCTCTATAACAACCACAATCAATTACAGTCATTCTTGGAGGCATAGGCAATCAAAAGACACAACAAACTGCGGGCATGCAGACAAAGTAAGTATACAACTTATATTAATGTGTGGTAAACAAAAAAAAAATGTGTGTTAAGATTAAAAGCATTCTGAAGCCAATGTGCTAGCACAGACCATTCCTCTTACACACTGTCTGCCTCTCCTCCTTGTGTCCTCTCTCTAACTCTGATAGACCTGGCTTTGTCACAGTGAAGGAAGACGTAAGTTCCATCTATTTCTAAGCAACAACGTGGACACATTTCTGCCTACACTTACAACTGTGTGTTGCATAAGAATCTGGTCAGAGCAAACCATTTTTCTAATTTATTTATTTTCTACTTCATGTCTTCTCTGCAACTACAGGATGTTCTCCTACTGACTGACTACTTACAGGTACTATATGTTGTATATAAACATTTTGTTATAAGGAAACATTTAGCATTTATCAACCTAAAAATGAAGGTGACACATGGAGCAATGTGTATGTCAACCAGGGCCACCTTTCACTACCAAGGGACTCATTTCCTGACAGGGTAAATATTTGGACATGTACTGTTCTCCTACAGGAGGCTTTGCACAGAGAGGAGGACTTAAGGATGAAGTTGACTTCTCTCCAGCGCAGCACGGCTACCCTGCTCCACTCCTCAGAGTACCTGTGGAAGGTCAGTACCTTCTGGTCTCATCCATAATACCTTCATATCAGCACTGCTGTTGGTTTGTCCACACAGATGTGTGTTGACAGGCTTATCGTTCCAGCAACCTAGCTGGATTAATGAAAGCACATCTTTTTATTTACTTTACCACTATGTTGGTAGGTGAGACATTTTTGTAGTTCCAGTGCCAGCCTTGTAAGTGACAAACAGCCTCTTAAGGAGGAGTAAAGGGAGACAATGGTGAAAGGGAGTGTTAATCTGTCTATTAAATGAAGACTTTTATTATAGGCCACAAACTAAGGTCACCCTCAGAATACTGCAATGGACTCTCATATTCCATGATGATGTAGTATATGACTTCCATTATGACACTGCAGTTCTGACATAGAATTCAGACTGTTATTTGCCTGTTCCATTCCATCATCTGTTTGCACATTCAGCATTCAGGAGTGTCTTTGAATGAACGAGAGAATACTGCAGAATATGTCATGTAAACTCCTCCGTTTTGGGGGAGGAGGCATGTAGCCACTGTTTTTCATAAGCTGTGAGGGCACATATACTGGATACAGCTATGTCCCATAGTGTGCATTTCTCAGTCAGAAGGGTAAGTGGATTTTTTAAGCTAGTTTTCTATGTTAAAGTGTCAATCTTTTAATGAAGATGGGCCCTGCTTGAAAACTATTAGTGATGCTCAGGTGGATGGTAGACTATAGCTAGTGCACAGTCAATACATGAGACGCCCGTGAACTCTGTTGGGGATTTCTGTTTTTCGTTTTGTGTGCAGATATACAAAATTAATAAAATGTTCAGGCCAGCTGTCTTTTAATTTCTCTTGTCTCTCCTGTGGTGTCATAAATTGCATGTTTCCATTAAATATCTTCTCCATCTCGTCTATACCAATCGCTTCCAACTTCCATGTCGATACATTTCCCTTCCCAATTAATCCTAAAAAAGTGTTTTTAGAAAATATTAAATGTTGATGTGTCCTGACACTTCAGCAGAAGTGCAGAAACCACAAAGGTGAGGTGTTTCCTGTAGAATTACGGCTCAGTAGGATGCACTCAGCTATCAGTAGCATCTTGATTTCGCTAAACACACACTTTCACACAGGAAGGGAGGGTGGAGCTAACACTGATAACTGTTACTCTTTGCTTCACATGTCCAAACCACATCTGTCTGTTTTTAGGCAGGGTTGTGAAGGTAGGTTTTTTTTTATGTTGTTACGGGATACATATTTACAAAGTGCAGTGGAACAGTTTGTGTGAGAGAAGATTGAGTCTGAGTTTTGATATGAGCAGTAATGACACGTACATGTACACCCTTCTTGACAACACCGTTGAATTTGAACAGTTTGAGTGCTTCAAGTGCATGTTCATCTTTCTTTGACTCGAGTAAGGGGAAGAGCTATGTGTTATGCTCAGTTTTGGACGTTGCAGTATTTTTCCATGTGATACTCTTGCATCTCTCACATTTCCATCTCCTCTCCCTCTATCAGTCTCGCTGCAGCGAGGACCTGCTCAAGAGTAAGATCACAGCCCTGGAGTCTCAGCTGCAGGTCTGCATGAAGGTAAGACTGACGCCTAACATGTACAGAACAGCTGCAGAATGACACATCTGTATTTACACAGTGATTGAGTCTGACTATGCAAGCTGTAACTCAAGAGGGTATGGTTGATCCGGGAAAAGGTTTGTTTGCCAGGCACCAGGAAGTGATGGGTGTTGAAAACTTCAGAACTGTTTCCATAGAAACATTTTGCTTCCTGCTCCAAATAGCCTAAATTCAGTGGTGTTTTATTGACCAGAGGCTAATGATAACAGGGTTCTCTGTACCTAACCCTAACCCCAAGGTGCACTAGTGTATGAATAAATGGGTTAATATGTATTAATATCTAATATTAATATTCTTTTATCAAACCACTTTTATTGCGAAGGGATATGCTGATCAGCTTTATTTATGTCCAACTTCAGTCTTTTTGTGTGAATGATGAAGTGGTTGATAATACAAGTGTGGAATCTCTCTCAGGGGCTTCCTCAAGATGGAGTGAAAGGGCTGCTGGTGGACATGGAGAAGGAGAAGGGGGAGCAGGATGAGAGGGCCCTGCAGGCCATCCAGAGGGGCACAGAGGAGAGGGCCGAGGCCCAGGGCAAGATACTAAATCTCCAGGTACATTAGGACTCTCACTGCCTGCCAAGCACTGTGACATGGTTTTGAAAATCTACTAGCTACTCTCCAAACAATCTGTCAAGCATATGAAGCAACAGTGTTATGCCTAGATACAATTGTTAATACAAAGTAATGAGTGTCTGTAGATCACAAAGCTAGATCTCTTGAAAAGGTTGTCTTCAAGCAAGTTTCTGATTTTGTGTTTCTGTCTTATTTGCTAGACCCTAAGCACTCTGGTTTTAAGAGTGGTAATTCTACTGAAACTGCTCTTTTATCTGTGACTGAAGCCCAGTCATCAATTTGAATTTGACTAGACTTGTCAGCAGCCTTCGACACAGTGAACCATGGCATTCTCCTTTTGGGGAAAGCACACAGTTGGTTTGAACTGTACCTCACTGGATGTTCATTCAGTGTTTCTTGGCAGGGACAAGTGTTCAAATCTCACCACCTCTCCACTGGTGTATCTCAGGGCTGGTTACTTGGACCTTTCCTATTTTCTATTAACACCACTTCCTTAGATGAGATCATCGGTTCCCATGGGTTCTCCTGTCACTGTACTTGTGCTTCCCCCCGGATGACTCCCCAATTTTGGCTCAGTTTCTGAATGCCTCAGTGATATTTTAGTCTGGATGAGGGATCATCACCTTTAGCTCAAACTTTCAAAAACTGAGTTCCTGGTATTCCCAGCCAATCTGGCTATCCCACAAAATAATCTTCATCTTCATCTTCACTGATCCTGAGCATGTGAGCACTGATTTCTCTGAGCATGTAGCTTCTGTCTTGAGGTCTTGTCAGTTCCCACTCTATAATATTCAGAAGGTCAGACCTTATCTCAAACAATATGTTAAACAACCGCTTGTGCAGGCCCGGGTTATATCTGAACTAGTCTATCGCAATTACATTTTAATAGGCCTGCCTGCATGTGTTGCAGATGATTCAGCCTATTTAAATGCTATGATTCAGCTCTATTCTCCCCCTTTTCGATAGTTGGACCTCAGTGGTATTTGAGGCATTATTTTATTCTTTCATAGTTATGGTATTTGGTATTATGGTTACGATTATAATGATGATGATGATTATCATTATTATTATTATACTTGTTGTGATGATTATGATTATGGTTGTGATCATGATTCTTGTTGTTGTAGTAATAACTTGTGGTTTTACTTTAAAATGACACATAATATTGTTTTATGAATTTCATTTCATTATGTCCATTACTTATTTTTTCATTGTTGGTTTTACTGTTTTTGTAAGTTTGTACTGGTTTTGTAACTTTGTACAAAAGCATCTACTAAATACTTTAACTATAACTATAGCAACACCAAGGTCATAGAGGTTTGGGCCCACAGAGATATTTGTAAAATATCTTTAATTGTAATATCTATAATCTAACATATTTATAATTGTAAAACTATTTGTTGTATTTTGCTTTGCCATTCTTTAGTGGGAAACAACTGACAAATGTCATGTTAATGTAAACAGACATGTAACACACTATATAAGAGTCAGTCTAATAAAGTAGATTCTGCTCATTGCATGAAAATGACTTCGCGTCTGTTCTACTTGACCACCTGTCTTTTCACCTGTTCCGATGTTGTCCACCAGGAGGCGCTGCAGACAGCCAGGGCTGAGTCAACTAAGTGGCAGAGCCTGTGCGAGGAGCTGCGCGGGAGTTCCACACAGCTGAAGAGAGGCCTGGATGTAAGCACCGAGCAGCTGCAGCAGCTGCACACCCAGCTGGAGGTGAGAGGAGATGTTACTGCAGATCAGGACACAGGGTGACAGGGAATGAGGGTGTGTTTGTGTGTACTTTAGTCAAACCCACAGAGACAGTCCAGCCAAGACATGAAAAACAAAGGTCACAGGACCGACGTCTGTGCGTGTGCATGCGCGCGCGTGTGTGTGTGTGTGTGAGTGTGTATTGTTGCGTAACTTTTTGTGTAAATGTAATTGTGTTTTTATTCAATTGTTTTAGTATAAGTATGTGTGTATGTGCTTTTTTTCCGTCTGAATGTATGTTTGTTTCTGTATGTGATGTGTTTGTGCATGTTCATTTGTGACTGTGCGTGTTTATGAATGTTTTTTATCTGTGTGTATGTGTGTTTCTGCATGTACGTGGGCATACGTGTGTCCTCCTCAGCTTTCTCATGGTCGAGAGTGTGAGCTGAGCCAGCAGCTGGACGGCGTGCAGCAGCAGGAGGAGGAGGAGCTGCGCTCGCGCCTCGCTCAGCTTGAGGAAGACAAGAGAACCCTGAGCGCACAGCTACAGGAAGCCAGAGGTATTCTCACTTCCTGCCCTGCGGTCACACTGCAGGAGTCAACACATAGCACTGTCACCCTCAAATGTAACAGCGCAGAAAATGGCAGGTTTTTGTTTTGCACGCAAAAGCAGTATTTCGATATCCAGCTTTTGGATTTACATTTAACATCAGATTATGACACAGGACCCTTTTTTGGGCACTGGTGCTGTAGCTGCCTTCCATTCATTCATAAGTGTGACATTTGAAACTTGAGAAAAAGGGGAACTGATTTGACTGTGCTTCCTCCTGTATGGCACCCTACCCTACGGCGGCGCTCAGATATGCTCTCCAGAAGAGGCCCAGGGGAACTCACCACCAGGGCTGGAGTCGTGTCTGAGGAGGGGCCAGCAGTGCAGCTCTTTAAGGGAGATGACCACATGGCAGGCCAGCTTTGGGCAACAGAGGAGAGGCTCAAGATGAAGGAGAGAGATGTGAGGCATTTTACCAAACTCAGACTAACCAGGTTATGTAAGTGGTGATGATAATGGTGATGATGAGGGTGTGTGTGTGTGTGTGTGTGTGCATGTGTGTGTGTGTGTGTGTGTGTGTGTGTGTGTGTGTGTGTGCGTGTGTGTGTGTGCGTGTGTGTGTGTGTGTGTGTGTGTGTGTGTGTGTGTGTGTGTGTGTGTGTGTGTGTGTGTGTGTGTGCAGTGCGTGGAGCTCCAGACGCAGTTGGAGGCTCTGGAGCTGGAGTGTCGGTTCTATCAGTCCAGTGTGACACAGTGCCGAGAGGAGCTCAGACAGCTCAGGAACCGACGCAGCCAAAAGGTGAGCAAACAGCCCAGCCAACATGGCTGCCTCTTACATTTTGTCCATGCATTGTCAGTCTGGACTTGATTGACTTGATTGCTCATGTGAAACCAATCAATAAATCATCCTTTGGGAATCATTACATATTCAGGTTGATGGTGTTGCCTCTTTGATTTTTTTAAATTTTTTTTTTTACTTCTCCTCACAGCCCTCCTGCGGATACTGGCTGGTTCTCCTTCTGTTGCTGTTCATGTCGGGAGCAGCCCTGTTGGTAGGCCTGTGCCTGTGCTACCCTCTACTCACTGACTACTTCCAGGACATCTACATGTGTCTTGAGCAACATGTAGAGGACTATCTGAATACTCTGGCCTCATCACAAAACTCAGGCTGCTTCAGGCCTATATGACAAAGAGCCCACAGACTCTACAGCTAATGATGTTGAGGAGGAGAAAATAAGACTTTGATTATTGATGTTTCAGTTTCTGGTAAAGCATTAGAGAGTTGCCTGTGTTTTGTCTTCATTTTGTTGGATTTTATGAGGGCGTGGACTGGGCTATTGTGCAAAGAAGATGCACAGGTTCTGCACTGAAAATAAAACATATCCAGCCTTGCAGTTAGCAAGACGCACAATATGATTGTTATTATATTGTATGATATAATCAGAATAGGTATACCATCATGTGGAGTCGGAGGTGTAGAGTAATATTATTTCTATTATTTATGTGTTTACCATTGTTTGTGCATAAAATGGGGATCACTACCTTTTTTCACTAAGTACATTTAGCTAGTGCTCATAGAAAACCGAACACTCCAGTAGTGTCTGTCATATGTTTCCCATTGAAAGTCACAAAAGATGGAAACAATGTTAAATGTGTGAATGCAACTCAGACATAGACAGGGTGTTTTTATAGAATTCATGTACTTTGTCATTAAATAAACAGATGTGTGCCTTTGACGTTATTGGAAGTCTTAATTGGTACATGATTATAAAAGTTTAAAGACATGTCAATGTAAATGTTTAAATGTCACAGTAATTACTAACTCAACCTCAGTGTTTCTGAAAACCATTGGCATCATACAACTTAGTGTTCTATTGCATGTGCAAGTACTAGCTGCATGTGTGATGTTCTAGAAGTTTGTGGTGTTTTGAGGAAACTGGTATCTCTGGCAAACCCCACAGCTTTCAGGCCAACATGGGAGGAAGTGTCACAATTACGGAAATAGACGTGCAATGTACATGTTGAATTAATTTAGTCACCCACTGCAGTCAAATTTCATCCAGCAATGACAGGGACAGTAGAGGGAAATGTCTGGGCATCTGCTCACGTCACTTCATAGCCCAACACTGTAAGTATTCAGCATGCTCCTTCTCTGTCCTTTGGTAAAGACAATGTGTATTTGAAAGAGCAAGGCCTTCCTTCGCTTCTGTTGGAGTCTGTATTCTGTGGGAGAGACAATGTCCATTGGCAGTGCACTGTGAATAAGCGGGGGGGGCCATTGTTTCCGGTGTGTTCCCCTGTTGCATGTCAGTCTTTGCACTGTTCTGGATGGAGCTCCACAGAGACTGAACACTGACACAGCACATCTCTCTGACAGCACCCTCCCCTCCCCTCCCCTCCCCCCCTTGTCTTTCTCTCCGGGCTCACCTGGATGAACACAAAACGCACACATTCAAGACATGAGGCTCAGAAGGGCAACGACCAAAAGACCTGGCAGTGGGTAGGTGACTTCACTCACTATTTATTTATTTGTGAATTGTATTTATTTATCTCATTATTTATTCATGTCATTATTTAATTAAGTGTGGTATCTGAAAAAGACTTAAATTAACATGTGGACCATTAGTCTGGAGTCAAAGAGTTTGTGTAGAATTTATGTGATACATTCAACAGAAACTGACTTTACACTGTCAACTGTGTCAGTTACTACGGCTGCATAGATGCTACATAGATCAAGGGTTGATATTGAGAAACATGACTTTTGCAGTTCATATAGGGGTTGAGTGAGCAGAAGAATGAGGTATCTGATCTTGCTGATGTGCCTTGTGGGGCTGTGTCTGTGGCCTACCACCCTCTCCCTGAAAATATGCGCCTTCAACGTTCAGTCGTTTGGGGAGGCAAAGGCAAACAACAAAAAGGTCATGGCCATTCTGACCAAGGTATGAGATTCAGAAACACACACCTGGTACAGTAGTGGTACATCCAACCGTGTGTTACAATGTTCCACTCTATTTGTGTTTACTTTACGTGTGTTGACATTCACTTTTAGAATGACATGATTAACTGAAACTGTTTCTTTTGACCCTGTGGATGGTGTTCTTCCTCATCAGATTATTGCCCGCTGTGACCTCTGTTTGATTCAGGAGGTCCGAGACTCCAAAGGTGAAGCCATACCTAAACTGGTGAAAAACCTAAACAAGTAAGGAAAACACCTTTATAGAGAGTCTGCACCAGGATTCATTGGATAATAGTAGGGTCTTAGCTAAGGA